>NW_016925879.1:70212-70611 GCF_001483705.2 Eufriesea mexicana
AATGCCCAGAATAGCAGTGTATAGCACAAAAAGCCAAACCTACCATGACCAAACCAAAGCGAACAGAACATAACACAAATAAACGTGCCACGAACATTATTGCTGGCATCCCCAGAGGCAAGCAGAATATATTACAGCACGGCAGAGCGCAGAAGTCTAGCGGAGAGTAGTGTATATCGCTGAAGTTAAGGGTGTCCTTTCCTAACTAAACCAATCGTGACATAACCGAACGTAACCTAATTGAATGTATCATGCCGATACAGCCATTGCTGTCCTCCTCAAAGAAAAGCAGCGTACATCAGAGCGAAGTAGAGCGCAGAAATCTGCAGAATGACAGTGTATAGCACGAAAGTCAAAGCTATCCCGTCCTAAAATAACAAAAACTAACCTACCCCCCCC
>NW_016925879.1:70657-95428 GCF_001483705.2 Eufriesea mexicana
ATTATATTAGTGCACAGTAGAGCGGAGAAATCCATAAAATCGCAGTGTACAGCAGAGAAGCCGAAAATATCAAAGCCAAACACAAACTAACATAACCTAACATAACATAGCCAAACTCAACGTGACGTGCCGCGACCACTGTTGCTGCCCCCTGGTCCTCGCATATTAGAGTAGAACACACTGGAAAGCAGAATCCCCCGAATGACTGTACATGGCACGTAAGTCATAGCTACTCTAACGAAACGTGTCCGAACCTAGAAGTGCATAAAGGATACACCTGCCCTATCCAAAGCTAGCCAAACGTAACAAACCCGAACGTCATCCATCGCAAACTAACGTGCCGAGACCAATGTTACTGGGCACCCCAGAGCAGAGCAGAACATACTAGAGCACGGTAGATAGTAGTAATCCACCGCATTGCAGATTACGGCACAGAAGTCAAAGGTAAACATAACCTGTCGTAACCTGGCCAAGCCAAGCGTAACATGGCTAAACATAACGTGTCGAAAATAATCTTGCTGGCACCCTACAGAGATGCAGGGCTTATTAGAGCTACGTAGAGCGCCGAAGTCCACCGTATAGAGGTGTACAGCATAAAAGACAAAGCTACCCTATCCTAAGCTATCCAAACGAAACATGACCAACGTTTATCTATCTCAAAGTTATGTGCCGAGAGCATTTTTTCTGGCCTCCCAAGAACCAAGCAAAGCATGCTAGAGCGCAGAAGAGCGCAGAGACCCACCAAACAGCCGTCTGTACCACGAAAGTCAAAGCAATCCAAACCTCACGCAAACTAACATAGCCACACCGAACGTAGCCTGATTCAACCCACGTGCCGCGACCAGTATTCCTGGCATCACCACCTCCAAGCAAGTCATATTAGAGGAGAGTAGAACGTAGGGGCACATAGAATGGCAGTGTATAGCACAAAGGTCGATGCCATCCTAACCGAACATAACGTAACGCAACACAATCTAGCGTAACGTATACCAACCAAACCAGTCACGACCGCTATTAATGGCCTCCCCTGAGACAGGCAGATGATAGTAGAGCAGTGCAGTGCACAGATATCGACCGAATGTCAGTGTACAGAGCAAAAGCCATAGCTATCCCAAACAAATGTATCCTAACCTACCGAAACCAAGAGTAACCGTACTCAACCTGGCGTGCAGAGAACGCCATTGCTGGCCTGCCCAGAGCCAAGCAGAACATAATGGAACACAGTAGAATGCAGTAGTACACCGCATTGCAGTGTGTGGCATAAAAGTCAAAGATATCGATACCTAACCTGTCCTAACGTAACCAAGCCAATCGTAACGTGGCTAAACATAACGTGACGAGAATAAGATTGCTGGCATTCCCAGCGCCAAGCAGAGAATACTACAGCACAGCAGAGCGCAGAAATAAACAGAATAGCAGCATTTAACGCAGAAGTCAGAACTATGCCTCCTTATCCTAACCAAACGTAACAAAGGCAGTCGTGACGTAACCAAACCTGGCGTGCAAGGACCGCTGCTGCTTGCCTCACGAGGCCTAAGCATATTATAGCAGAGCAATGTAGAGCGCTGTAGTCGTCTGAATAGAAGTGCAGAGCGCAAAAGTCGTTGTCATCCTAACCAAACGTAGCCAAACCTGGACGCAACAAAGGTTCTACGAAGAGCCAAGCAGTGTACATTAGCGGAGGGTAGGGCGCAGGAATCCTTAGAATCGCATCGCATAACAGCAAAGTCAAAGCTCGCCAAACCTAACCCAAAATAACAGGACGTACCAAATAAAGCCTAACACAACATAACGTGCCGAGACCGCTATTCCTTCCCACCCCAGAGCCAAGCAGGACATATTAGAGCACAGTAGAGGGTAGAAATCCACCGAATATCATTGTACAACACAAAGGCTAAAGCTCACTTAACCAAACTTGGTATATCCCAACATAACCGAAATAACATGACCCAACATAAAGAGCCGAAACCGCTATTGCTGGCCGCCTCGGAACCAGCCAGAACGCATTATTGTAGAGTAGAGCGTAGAGGTTCTTATAATCGCAGTATATATCAGAAAAGTCGTAGCTACCAAAACATAACCCAAACCAACAGAACGTAGCCAAACGTTGCCTAACTCAGCCTAACGTGCAGAGACCTCTATTTACGCCGCCACTGAGAGAAACAGGGCATACTAAAGGGCATTAGAGCGCAGAAATGCATCGAATTGCAGTGTTCTGCCAAAAAGTTAAATCTGCCCTCTCCAAACATAGCCAGACTCAACTTAACCGAATGTAATCTGACCCAAAATAAAATACCGATAATACTAATGTTTGACATCCAAGACCAGAGCTGAAAATATTAGAGCAGAGCAGGGCGCCGAATACAACCTAATGGAAGGCTATAGCACTAAAGTCAAAGCCACCATCTTCTAACATTGCCAATCGTAACATAGCCGAACATAACCTATCTCAACCTATCGTGCCTTGACCGCAATTGCTGCAGTCCCGAGTGCCAAGCAGGACATACTAAAGCGCAGTAGATAGCAGAAATCCGCTGTAGAGCAGTGCACAGCACAATAGTTAAAGCTATTCCGACCAAACCTTGCCCACCCAAACCTGGCAATACGTAATGTGACTCAACGTAGCGTGGCGAGAGCACAATTGCAAAGATATCCTCTCTTAACCTAACCAATCGTAACATACCCAAACGTAACATAGCACAACCTAGCGTGCCGCGGCCACTATTGTTGGCCTCCCCAGAGCGAAACAGAACATACCAGTGGAGAGTAGAACGCAGAAACCCATATAGTTGCAGTGTATATCTGGAAGGTCGAAGCTACCCAGACCTAACCCAAACCAACAGAACGTAAACAAATATATCATTACTCAATCTAACGTGCCGATACCATTATTGCTGCCCTCCACATATCCAGGCGGGACAAACTGGAGCACAGTAGAGCGCAGAAATCCACCTAACAGCAGCGTACAGCACAAACGTTAAAGCCATCCTTACCAAACTCAGCCAAGCCCAACCTAACCGAGAGTAACTTGACACAACATAACGTGCCGAGACCACTATTGCTGGCTTGCCAGAGCCAAACTGAAAATATTATTGCGCTGTGGGTGCAAGAATCCACCTAATAGTAGACTATAGGACTAAAGTCGGAACTGTCCTCTCCTAACCTAACCAATCGTATCATAAACAAACGTAATCTAACTCGACCTAACGTGTCGCGGCCGCAATTGCTGGACTCCCCTGAGCCAAGTGGAGCGCATTAGTGGAGAGGAGAACGCAGAAATCAATGGAATCGAAGCACATATCAGAAAAGTCAGGGCTACCCAAGCATAACCAGAACCAACAAGACATAGGCAATCATAGCCTAACTAAACCTAACGTGGCAGGACCGTTATTGAAGCCCTCGAAAGAACCCGGCCGCACATACTAGAGCGCGTTAGAGCGCTAATGTGCACGGAAGAGCAGTGTACATTACAAAAGTGAAATCTGTGCTAACCAATCTTCGCCTAACCAAACCAAACCGGTCGTAGCGTGACAAGGCACAACGTGGTAAGGCCGCTATCGCTGGCCTTCCGAGGCCAAGCTGAAAATATTAGGGTGCTGTAGGGCGCAGATATCATCCAGATAGCAGACTATAGCACTAAAGTCAAAGCTATCCTCTCTTAGCCTAACCAACCGTAACATCACCAAACGTAACCTAACTCCACCTAACGTGCCGCGACCACTATTTCTGGCCTTCCCAGAGCCAAGCAGGGCATACCAGAGCAGAGTAGAGCGCAGAAATCCACCGAATAACAGCGTACACCGCAAAAGTTGAAGCTACTCTGACCAAACATTGCCTAACCCAACATAACCGTACGTAACCTGAATCAACGTAACGTGCCAAGACCTCTGTTGCTGACCTTTCTAGAACCGAGCTGAAAATATTAAAGCACTGTAGGGAGCAGGAGTCCACCTAGTAGCAGATCATAGCACAAAAGTCAAAGTCATCCTCCCCTGACAAAACCAACCGCAACGTAACTCTAACTAACGTGCCGAGCCCCCCATAGTTGCCGTCCGCAGCGGCAAGCTGTTCATACTAGAGCACAGTAAAACCCAGAAGTCCACCGAGCAGCAGTATATAAGACAAAAGTCAAAGCCATCCTAACCAAACGTAACATAACCTGACCAAATCAAACACAACCAGTTCCAACCTAACGTGCCTAACCAAATATTTCTGGATTTCCCTTCCTCCGGTAGGGCAATTTGGGGGAGGGTATGGCGCTGAGGTCCACGCAATGGCAGTTTTAGCACGGAAGTCAGAGAAATCCTAACCTAATGCAAACAGGCATAACCTAATCAAACGTAACATAGCACATTCTGACGCTCCGCTGCCACTATCTTTGGAAATCCCAAACCTCAGCAGGACATATTGCAGCACAGTAGAGAGCAGAAGTCCACCGAATAGCAGTGTCTAACACTGATCTCGAAGCCATCCTTACCAAACGTAATCTAACTCAAACTATCGTGCCACGCACGCTATTGCTGGTCTCCACAGAGATGAGCAGAGTATAGTGGAGCAAAGTAGAGCGCAGAGATTCATCGAATAGCAGCGTATAGCACAAAAGTCAAAGTAAGCCTGACCAAAAATATCCCAACCTAGACAAGCGTAACATATTTCAACCTAGCGTGCCTAGACCGTCATTGCTGACATCCCAGATCGCGGCAGAACATGTTCGAGCACATTAGAGGGCAGGAATCCAGCGTATAGCATTGTATAGCATAAAAGTCAGAGCTATCCTATCCTAACCCAACCAAACGTAACGTAACCAAATTTAACCTAGCACTTCCTGACGTGCCGAGACCACTATTGCTGCACCCTCTGTGACAGGCAGTACACAATAGAAGAGAGTAGAGCGCAGAAATCCATAGAATCGCAGTGTATAGCAGAATAGTCGAAGCCACCGAAACATAACGCAAACAAATATAGCCTAGCTAAAGGAAGCCTAACCCAACATAGCGGATCGTGGTCGCGATTGCTGGAATCTACATGGACAAGCAAAATACAGTAGAGCACTGTACGGCGCAGCAGAGCACCGATCAACTGTGTACACCACGACAGTCAAAGCTATCCAAACATAATCCTAGAAAATTTGCCCTAACAAAACGAAGCCTAACTCAACCTAACGTGCCCAGACAAATATTACTACCCCCCCCCCCAAATTCTAGTAGTGCATATTAGAGCACAGCCGAGCGCAGAAAGCGACCAAACAGCAATTTATGTGACGAAAGTAGAAGCAATCCTATCCTAACATAACCAAGCGTAACCCAACCAAACGCAACCTAACTAACGCTAACGTGCCTACACCACTATTGCTGACCACCTCAGAGCCGAGCAGAAAATATTAGATAAGAATGGAGCACAGGAATCCAATGAACTGCAGTGTGCAGAAGAAAAGTCAAAGCTATCCTAACCAAACTTAGCCTAACCAAGCCTAACCGAACGTAACATAGCTCAACGTAACGTGCCGAGACCACCATTTCTGGGCTTCCCGCTGCCAAGCTGATCACACTACGGCACCGTAGAGCGCTAATATCCGCCGAATAGCATTGTATAGCACAAAAGTCAAAGCTATCAGCTCCTAACCTAGCCGAGCGTAACGTAACCAAAAGTGACATAAAACAACCTATCGTGCCGCGACCGCAATTGGTGGCCTCCTCAGAGTCGAGTAGGGCATAGTAGAGCAGCTATAAGCGCGGAAGTCCACCGATTGGCAGTTTATGGAACAAAAGTCGAAGCTAGCCATGTCCCACATAGCCAAACATAGCATAACCGAGCGTACGGTAACGCAAACTGCCGTGCCTAGACCACTTTTTCCGAGCTCCCAGAGCAAGGCAGAATATGTAAGGGCACAGTAGAGCGCAGAAATACAGCGTATAGCAGTGTATAGGACAAAAGATCAAGCCATTCTTTCCTAACCTAACAAATCCTAAAATAACCATACGCAACAAACCACAAAATGACAAGCCGCGGCCGCTATTGCTGGTCTCCCAAATACGAGCAGAGTATAATAGATTAGAGCAGAGCGCAGAATTCCTCCTAATAACAGTTCATAACACGAAAGTCAAAGCCACCCTAACCTAACGCAACATAACCTGTCCCAGCCGAACGTACTGTAACACAGCCTAACGTGCCGCGACCACTATTGCTGGCATGCCGAGAGTCGAGCCGAGTATAGTAGATCTATGTAGAGCGCAGAAGTCCAAAGGATAGCAGTGCATAGCACAAAAGCCTAAGCTATCCTGTCCTATCATAACCAAACGTAACATAGCCAAACGCAACATATCTCAGACTAACGTGCCGAGAGCACTACTGCTGGCTTCCACATAGCCAAGCAGAGCATATTACAGCATAGTAGCGGGCAAGGTACCTCGGTACAGCAGTGTATAGCGCAAAAGTTAAAGCTACCCTGTCCAAACCTGACCAAACGTCAGGCCGAGACCAATATTGCTGGCCTCCTCAGAGCCAAGAAGGGTATACTGGAGCACAGTAGAGCGCATAAGTCCACCCAATGGCGGTATGCAGCTTAAGAGTCAAGGCTATCCTAACCTAACCAGACAAAAACAAATCAAACGAAACGTCGAATAGCTAAACCTAACGAGACTAAACCATTATCGCTGGCCTCCCTAAAACGAAGCAGAACAGGTTAGAGCACAGAAAAGCGCTGAAAGCCACCGAATAGCAGTGTATAGCACAAGGGTCAAAGCAACCTGGCCAAACATAGCAAAACCTTACCTCTCCAAACGTAACGTAACTCAACCAAACGTGCCGCGGTTTCCGTTCCTCGCCTCCCCAGAGACAAGCGGATGAGAACAGAGCAACGCAGAGCGGAAATATCGAACGAATATACGTTTATAGCACAAAAGTCGAAACCATCCCCACAAAAAGTAACGTAACCAAACAAATCGTGCCACGTCCGCTGTTCCTGGCCACCCCAGGCATAAGCAGATGCTAGTGGAGCTATACAGTGTACAGGTATCGACCGAATAGCCGTGTATAGCACAAAAGTCAAAGCGAACCTTACCGAGCTGATCCTGCCCTAGCCAAGCAGTGCGTAACGTAACTCAATCTAGCATGAGGAGACCACCACTTCTGGCCTCACCAGTGTCGAGGAGAGTATAGTGGAGCAACGTTGAGCGCAGGAATCCATCAAGCAGCAATGTACAGCACAAAAATCGAACTCATCGTGCCCTAACCAGGTCAAACCTAACCTATACAAACTTATAATAACTAGACCTAACGTGCCGAGACCACTATTGCTGGCTTCCCCAGAGGCAAGCAGAATATGATAGAGCACAGTAGAGCACACTGTTCCATAGGATGGCAGTGTATACCACGAAGGTCGAAGATAACCTAACCTGTCACAGGCAAACCGAACTTAACCGAACGTAACGTAACACAACCTAACACGCCGCGGACACTATTTCTAGTATTCCCTGAGCGAAGAATGCAATATAAGATAACAGAAGCGCACAGAAGTCTACCGAATGGCAGTGTACAGCATATGAGTCATAGCTGACCCTTCTAACTTGTCCAAGCGTGACCAAACCAAATGAAACGTAACGCGAACTAAGGTGCCGCGACCACCATTGCTGGAGTCCCCAGGAACAAGCAGAGTACGATAGAGCACAGTAGAGCGCAGAAAACCACAAAATTGTGGTGCAGAGCACAAAAGTCAGAGATATCCTAATTCGATATGACCTAACCCAACCTGTCCGAACATAGAATGGTTGAAACTGACGTGCATCCACCGCAACTGCTAGCCCTCCCAGGGCGAGCGGAGTATATTTGAGAACAGTGGAGCGCGGAGATTCACCGAGAAGCAGTTTATTACTCGCAATCCAAACCTATCCAAACATAACCCAAGCAAACCAAACCTGAAAAAACCTAGAGAACCAGGGCCAGCATGACTAGCCTCTGCAGAGTAGAGCAGAGCAAAGTAGAGCAATGTAGGGCGCAGAAATCCTCCGTACAGTGGATTATACCAAAAAGGTCAAAGCTATCGCGGCCTAACCTAACCACACATAACGTAGTCAAACGTAACCTAAATTAACCAAACCTGCCGAGAACAATATTTCTGACCCCCTCGAGCCTACCAGAGTATACTAGAGCACAGTAGTGCGTAGAAGTCGGCCGCATTCCAGTGCATAACACAAAAGTCAAGGATAACCTAACATAACATTATCTAACCTATCCGAACCGAACGTAGCCTAACTATACATAACCTGCCGATACCACAACTGCTGGCCTTTCGAGAGTCAAGCTGATCATATTAGTGCACAGTAGGGAGCAGAAATCCACCGAGAAGCAGTGTACAGCACAGAAGTCAAAACAATCCTCTTCTAAGCATACTAATCGTAGCATGCAGAAACGTAACATAAGCCAACCTAACGTACCGAGACGACCACTACTGCCCTCCCGAGAGTAGAGCAGGGTATGGCATAGCAACGTAGAGCGTAGATGTCATCCGAATAGCAGTGTATAGCACAAAAGCCAACTTCTTTCTATCGTAGACTATCCAAGCATAATACAACCGAACGTGACATATCATGACATAACGTGCCGAGGGCACTATTGCAGGCCTGCCCATAGGCAAGCGGAATATACTATAGCACAGTGGGGCGCAGAAAGCCGCAAAGTTGCAGTTTATAGCACAAAAGTCAGAGATATCCCAACCTGACCTGTCCTAACCTAACCCGACCGACCGTAGCCTAGCTAAACATAACGTGCCCAGATTACTGTAGCTGGACCCCGAGTGGCAGGCAGAGCATACTAGAGCAAAGTAGGGCGCAGAGATCCACCGAATAGCGGCGTATATCATAAAAGACGAAGCTACACTATCATAACCTAATCAGTCGTAATATTGCCAAACGTAGCCTAGCAAAAACTGTCGTGTCACGACAGCAAAGACTGTCGTATCACGACCGCTGTTGCTAGTCACTCCAGAGTCGAGCAGAGCCCGGTAGAGTACGGTAGAGCGAATAAAGCCACCAAACAGCAATGTATATCACAAAAGTCAAGCATATCCTGACCAAACATAACACATCGTAACCTGATCAAGCGTAGCGTAACTCAACCTAACGTGCCGCCACCACTATTGCCGGCCACCCGAGAGTCGGACAGAGTATTACAGAGCAGTATAGGGCGTAGAAATCCACAGAGTATTGGTGCACAGCACAAAAGTCAAAGCTATCCCATCCTAACATGTCCAAACGTAACATAGCCAAACGTAACCTAGCGCCACCTATCGTGCGGAGACCACTATTGCCGGCCTCCGCAGAGCCAAGCACAATTTACTAGAGCTCAGTAAAGCGTAGAAGTCGACCGCATTGCACTGCATGGCGCAAAGGTCTGAAACATCCTGACCAAACATATACTAATTTAACACAGCCAAACGTAACATAACCGAACCAAACGTTCCGCGACCACCAATCCTGCTGTCCCCAGTGAAAAGCGGAATGTGATGGAGCACAATAGAACACAGGAGTACACAGAAGGTCAGTGTTGAGCACATATACCAAAGCTAACCTAACGTATCCCAACCTAAGGCAACACTAACCGAACGTAACGTAACTAAACCTAACGAGCCGAGACCTCAATTGCTGGCTACCTTAGAGCCAAGCAGAATATGCAAGAGCACAGTACAGCGCAGAAATACACCGAATAGCCGTGTATGACACAAAGTCAGAGCCACCCTATCCAAACGTTACCTAACCTAACCTAACCAAACGTAACGTAACCCGAACTATCGTGCCACGATCGTTATTGCTGGCCTCCCGAGGGTCGGGCGGAGTATTTTAGAGCAATGCAGAGCGCTGAAATCCAGCGAACAACAGTGTATAGCACAAAAGTCTCAGCTGCCTTAACCAAGCCTAACCAAACCTGGCCAAGCCAAACATAACCTAACTCAACCTAAAGTCCCGAGACCTCTATTGCTGTCCTCCCCAGAGGCAAGGAGCGCATATTCGGGTATACTAGAGCGCAGAAATCCGCCGAATGTCTGTGCATAGCACAAAAGCAAAAGCCACACTGGCAAAACATAACCCAACCAAATCTGTCCGAACGCCACCCATCTCATCATAATGTGCAGTGACCGCCATTGCTAGCCTTCCCAACGCCAAGCTGAACGCTCTGGGATGCTGTAGTGGGCGGACATCCACCGAATAGCAGTGTACAGCACAATAGTCAAAGCAACCACTTCCTAGCATATCCAAACGTGACATTACCAAACGCAACCTAACACAAACAGTAGTGCCGCGATCACGATTGCAGGCATCCACAGAGCCAAGCAGACCGTACTAGTGGGTAGTAGAACTCAGAAATCCAAATAATTGCAGGGTATATCATAAAAGTCAAAGCTACACAAGCATAACCCAAACCAACGGAACATAGCCAAACATAGCCTGACACAACCTGACGTGCCTAGACCGCAATTTTTCCAACCCCAATGCCAAGCAGGGCATACTAGAGCACAGTAGATCGCAGAAAAGACCCAATAGCAGCATACAGCACAAAAGTAATAGCTATCCTGGCCAAATATTGCCTAACCCGACCTAACGGAACGTAACCTAACAAAACCTAACGTGCTTATGACGCCATTGCTGATCTACCTGGAGCAAAGCAAAACACATTAGAGCAGAGCAGAGCGCAGAAATCGAACGGACAGCAGTGTATTACACAAAAGTATAAGCCATCCTATCCTAACCTAACCAAACGTGACATAGTCAAACTCAACGTATCTCAGCTTACCTTTCCGAGACCACTGCTGCTGCACTCCACAGAGCCAAGCAGAACATGCTAGAGCACTGTAGATCTCAATAATTCACCGAACAACAGTGTATACCACGTAGGCCAATGCCATCCATATCTAGCCCAGGCAAACATAACACAACCAAACGTAACTTAACACAACCTAACCAGACTAGACAATATTGCTGGCCTTGCCAGAGCCAAGCGGAACACATTAGAGCACAGTAGAGCGCCGAAATCAACCGTACAGCAGTGTACAGCTCTAAAGTCTAAGTTATCCTAGCCGAACCGGGCCAGAAGTAACGTATCCTAACGTAACATAACTCAGCCAAACGTGCCTATGCAGCTACTGCTGACCTCACTAGAGTCATGTAGAACATAACAGAGGGGAGTAGAACGCAGAAATCCACCGAATGGCAGTATATATCACAATAGCCGGTGCCACCACCTCCTAACCTAACCAATGGTAGCACGACCAAACGCAACCAAACTGAACCTGAAGTGCCGCAACAAAGATTGCTGGCTTCCACAGAGCCAAGCAGAACATGATATTGGAGAGCAGATCTCAGAAGTCTATAGTCCCGTAGTGCATAACCGAAAAGTCTATGCCAGCCAGGCCTAACCCAGACCAACAGAGCCTAACCAAACATCGCCTAACTCAACCTAACGTGCCTAGACAAATATTAATAACCCCCCAGATTCTATTAGTGTATATTAGAGCACAGCAGAGCGCAGAATGCCACCAAATAGCAATTTATGGCACGAAAGTAAAAGCTACCCTATCTTAACATAACCAAGCGCAACACAACCAAACGTAACATAACCCAAACTAACGTGCCTGGAACTCTATTGCTGGCTTTCCCAAAGACAAGCAGATGCTAGTAGAGCAATGCAGTACACAGATATCGACCGAATAGCAGTGTGTAGCACAAACGTCAAAGCAACTGTAACACACCTATCGTAACCTGGGCAAGCCGAGCGTAAAATATCTTAACCTAGCGTGTCGAGACCACTATTGCTGCCCTCCACATAGGAAATCGGGTGCCGGCAGAGCTGCGCAGAGTGCAGATATCGGTCGAATAGCAGTGTATAGTACAAAAGTCAAACTACGCTAAGCAAACCAATCCGAACCTAGCCAAGCCAAGCGTAACATAGCACAAACTAGTGTGCCGGGATCACTATTGCTGGCTTCCGCATATCCAAGCAGAGAATACTAGAGGACAGTAGAGCGCAGAAATCCACAGTAAGGCAGAGTATTGCACAAAAGCCGTAGCTATCCTCTCCTGACCCAACGAAGCGTAACCTAACTAAAACTAACGTGCTTACACCACTATCGCTGATCTCCTCAGAGCCAAGCAGAATATACTCGAATGAAGCAGAGCGCAGAAGCTCGCGGCATTGAAGCGTAGAGCAGAAAAGTAGGATAAATCCATACCAAACCTGACGTAACCTGACATAACAGAACGTAACGAAGGCCAATATAACGTGCCTAGCCAACTATTGCAGGACTCCTCATCGACAAGTAGGGCATGTTAAGGGAGAGCGGTGCGCCGAGGTCCATAGAATGGCAGTGTATGGCACGAAAGTGAAAGATGTCATTACCTAACCCAAACAAACCTAACATAACCAAACGTAACCTAGCACAATCTAACGCGCCGTGGCCTCTATTTCTGGAATTCCCAGAGCAAAGCAGGTAATAATAGACCGCAGTTCAGCGCAGATATCCACCGAATATCAGAGCATGGCACAAAAGTCAAAGCAAGCCTCTCTAAAGCTGACCAAACATAATGTATGCAGACGTAACTTAACACAACCTTATGTGCCACGACCGCTACTGCTGGTCACGCTAGAGCTAAGCGGAGTAGAGGAGATCAGTCTAGAACGCTGAAATCACACGAACAGCGGTGTATAGCAAACAGGTCAAACCTGATCAACCAAACCTTACCAAACCTCACATAACCAAACGTATCACAACTGAAACTAACATGTCGACATCGCTATTCCTGGCTGCCAATGTGACAGGCATAGTGTGATAGCACACAGAGGAGCGCAGAAATCCATAGACAAGCAGAGTGTATCACGAAAGTCAAGGTTATCGTAACCTAACGCAACGTAACCTAACATAACAAAACGTAACCAACCTAAACCTATCGTGCGACGAACGCAGTTGCCGGCCTCCCCAGAGCCGAGTAGGGTATAGGAGTGCAACAAACAGCAGGAAAATCCAACGAATAGCAGTGTACAGCACAAAATTCAAAGATACCCTGTCCTAACATATCCAAACGTAACGCATCTGAGCGTAACATAACTGTACCAAACGTGTCGAGACCTATATTGCTGTCCTCCTTAGAGCAGAGCAGAGCAAATTAGAGGAGAATGGAGTACAGAAATCGAATGAATCGCAGTGTACAGCGGAAAAGTCAAAGCTACCCTAACCAAACGTTGCATCATCAAGCCTAACAGAACGTAACGTGCAGAGACAACTGTTTCTAGGCTTCCCGCTGCAAGCTGATCACACAAGGGCACCGTAGATGGCTAAAATCCGCCCAATAGCATTATATAGCACTAAAGTGAAAGCTATCACCTCCTAACATAGCCGACCGTAACGTAACGAAACGTGACATAACACAACCTATTGTGCCGCGACCGCAATTGGTGGCCTCCTCAGAGACGAGTAGGGTATTGTAGAGCAGCGGTGAGTGCAGAAGTCCACCGAATGACAGGTAATGGCACAAAAGTCAAAGCTAGCCTAGTCTAGCGCAACGTAACCTATCCCAGCCGAACGTATTCCAACACAACCTAACGTGGCGCGATCACTATTGCTCTCATGCCGAGTGTCGAGCCGAGTATAGTAGATCTATGTACAGCCCAGAAATCCAAAGGAGAGCAGTGCATAGCACGAAAGCCTAAACTATCCTGCCCTATCATAACCAAACGAAACAAAGCCAAACGCAACATATCTCAGACTAACGTTCCGAGAACACTACTGCTGGCATCCCCATAGCCATGCAGAGGATATTAGATCACAGTAGAGCGCAAGAACCACCGAATAGCAGTGCATAGCGCAATGGTCAAAGCAACCTGACCAAACACAGCACAACCTTACCTATCCAAACGTAACGTAACTCACCCAAACGTGCCGCGGTTTCCATTCCTGGCCTTCCCAGAGACAAGCGGGTGGGAATAGAGCAACGCAGAGCGCAAATATCGACCGAATATACGTATATAGCGCAAAAGTCGAAACCATCCCCACCAAAAGAAACGTAACCGAACAATTCGTGCCACGTACACTATTGCTTATAATCCCAGAGGCAAGCAGATGCTAGTGGAGCTATACAGTGTACATGTATCGCCCGAAGAGCAGTGTAAAGCACAAAAGTCAAAGCTAACCTTACCAAACCTATCCTACCATAGCCAAGCAATGCGTAACGTAACTCAATCTAGCATGAAGAGACCACCATTTCTGGCCTCGCCAGTATCGAGGAGAGAAGAGTAGAGCAACCTAGAGCGCAGAAATCCACCGAATAGCTGGGAATGGCACAAAAGTCTAAGGTATCCAATCCTAACCAAACCAAGCAGAACATAGCCAGACGAAGTCCAACTCCTCTTAACGTGCCGAGACCACTGTTGCTGCCTCCCACAGAGCCAAGCAGAGCATATTAGGGGAGAGTAGACCGCAGTAGTCCATACAATAGCACAGCATAGCTCAAGAGTCGAAGCTACCCAATCCTAACATTGCGAAACATAAATTAACCGAACGCTGCTCAACACAAACTAACGCGCCCAGGTCACTACTGCTTGCATCCCCAGAGCCAAGCAGAATATGCTAGAGCGGAATATACTAGAACGAAGTAGAGCGCAGAAACTCGCCGCATTTAACTGATGAAGCAGAAAAATAGGATTCATACTTGCGAGACCTGACCAAACCAGACATAACAGAACGTAACGAAGCCAAGTCTAACTTGCCTAGCCTACCATTGCAGGACTTCCCATCGACAAGCGGCGCATATTAAGGGAGAGTGGTGCGCAGAGGTCCATAGAATGGCAGTTGATAGCACGAGAGTCAAAGATATCCTAACCTAACCGAAACAAACCTAATATAACCAAATGTAACCTAACACAAACTAACTCGCCGCGGCCACTATTTCTGGAACACCCATAGCAAAGCAAGGGATATTAGATCGCAGTAGAGCGCAGAAATCTACCGAATAGCAGTGTACAGCACGTAAGTTGTAGCCATCCCAACCTAACATAATCAGGCATAATACAACCAAACGAAGCCTAACCCAACCTAACGTGTCTAGACCACTATTGGTGACGTCCCCGGAGCAATGCAGGTTATACTAGAGCACAGGAGGGCGCAGAAATCCGCCGCACTGAAGTGCAAAGTCCAAAAGTCAGACAACCTCAGCTGACATAACCCATCCTAGCCAAACGAAGCCTAACTCAACCTAACGGGCGGTGACCACGGTTGCTGGCATCCACAGCGCCAAGCAGAGCACATTAGGGCACAATAGAGCGCAGAAACCCACCGAATAGCAGAGCATGGCACAAAAGTCGAAACAAACCTCTCCAAACCTAACCAAACGTAATATAAGCAGACGTAACATAACACAACCTTACGTGCCACGATCAGTATTGGTGGTCACGCGAAAGCTAAGCCGAGTAGAGGTGAGCAGTGTAGAATGCTGAAATCATCCGGACTGCGGTGTACAGCGCACAAGTCAAAGCTAATCTGACCGAACATTACCAAACCTCACATAACTTAATCTATCATGCCGACATCACTGTTCCTGGCGACCATAGAGGCAAGCAGAGTGTGATGATGCACAGAGAAGCGCAGAACTTCATATACGAGCAGAGTGTATCACAAAAGTCAGGGATATCGCAACCTAATGCAACGTAACCGAACATAACAAAACGTAACCAAACTAAATCTATCATGCCGCGACCGCAGTTGCATGTCTCCCCAGAGTCGAGTAGCGTACAGGAGAGCAACGAACAGCAGAGAAAGAAACCGAATAGCTGCATACAGAGCAAAGGACATAGCTACCTTTTCCTGGCCTATCCAAACGTAGCCTAACCAAATGCAGCCTAACCCAATTTAACATGTCGTGACCACTATTGCTGAACTCCACAGGGCCAAGCAGAGAATATTAGAGCCCTGTAGAGCACAGAAATCCTCCGAACAGGAGTATGTATCCCAAAAGTCAAAGCTACCCTGTCCAAACCTAACCAAGCTTATCATAGGCAGATGTAACGTAACCCAAACTACGTGCCACGACCGCTATTGCTGGACTCGCGAGAGCTAAGCAGACTACAGGGGAGCAGTGTATAACTTTGAAGTCGTCCGAACAGCAGCGTACAGCACACAAGACCAAGCTAAACTAACCGAACCATCCTACCTGACCTAACCAAGCGTAACGTAATTCAAGCTGTCCAGCCGAGATCACCATTCCTGGCGTCCACAGAGACAAGCAGAGTATCACAGCACACAAATGAGCGTATGTCACCATAGAATATCAGTGTATAGCACAAAAGTGAAAGCTATCGTGACCTAAGACAGAATAAGCTGACCCAACCAAACGTAATCTAACATAACCTAATGTTTCGCGGCCACAATTGCAGTCCTCACGATAGTCGAGCAGTGTATAGGACAACAGTTTAGTTCGCCGAAATCCACGGAATAGCAGTGTACAGCACAAACGTCTAAGCTACCCAGTCCTAACCTAGCCAGACGTAACAAAACATAACGCAATGTAACTCAGACTTACGTACAGAGACTAATGCTGCTGGCCTCCACAGAGACAAGCAGCTGCTAGTAGAGGAATACAGTGTGCAGATATGGGCCGAATAGCAGTGTGTAGCACAAGTGTCAAAGCTACCCTGTCCCAACTTGATCAAGCGCAACATAACCAAACGTTATATATCTCATAACAACGTGCCGAGACCACTACTACTGGCATCCCAGGCGCCGAGCAGAGCATATTAGAGCACAGTAGGGCGCAGGGTTCCAACGAAAGGCAGTGCATAGCATAAAAGCCAAAGTCAACCTATCCAAACTTATCCTAACCCAACCTAACCAAACGTAGCCTAACTCAACCAAAAGTGCCAGGACCACTATTGGTGGACTCCCAGAGACAAGCAGGTGCTTGTACAGCATCGCAAAACGCAGATGTCATTGTATAGCAGTGTATAGCAGTGGCGGCAAAAGTCAAAGCCGCCATAGCCAAGCTGAACCATGTCTAACCCAGCCAAACGTAACCTGTCAGAAGCAAACTTGCCAGTACTGCTGTTGCTGGCATACCCAGGTTCAAGCAGATGATAGTAGAGCAATACAGTGCACAGCTATGGACCGAACAGCAGTGTAGAGCACAAAAGTTATAGTTACCCTAACAAAACCTATCCTAACCTAGCCAAGCCTAGTGTAACATAACTAAACCTAGCGTGCCGAGATCACTATTACTGGTATCCTCAGGGCCAAGCAGATTACATTGCAGCACAGCAGGGAGCAGAACCCCGCCGTATAGCACTGTGTAGCGCAAATGTTTGGGATATCCTATCCTAATCTGACCAAACGCAACATAACCAAGCGCAACACATCCCGGGCTAACAGGCCGAGAACAATACTGCTGGCATGCCCGTACCAAAGCACAATATACTATAGCGCAGCAGACGGCAGAAATCGATCGTATAGCAGTATAGAGCACAAGAGTCAAAACCGTCCTAACCAAACATAACCTATCCTAACCTTACGAAGCGCAACCTAACTCAACCTACACGGCCAAGACCACCATTGCTGGCCCCACAGTACCAAGCGGAACATACAGAACGCAGTAGAGCGCAGAAATTCAACGTACAGCTGTGTGGGCAACACAAAAGTCGAAGCTAGCCTATCCACACACAAGCAAGCCTAACATAGCCAAACGTAACCTAACACAACCTAACTCGCCGCGGCAACAGTTTTTGGAATTCCCAGAGCAAATCAGGGGATAGTAGGTCACAGTAGACCGCAGAAATCCAACGAATGGAAGTGTACAGCATAGACGTATGAGATTTCCTAACCTAACCTAACCAAAGCTGGTCGAACGTAACCGATCCCAACCTAACGTGCCTAGCCCACAATTGCTGGCCTCCAATCCGCCAAGCAGGGAATATTGGGGAAGGGTATATCGCAGAGGTCCATAGAATGTCAGTGTATAGCACTATAATCAAGGACAGCCTAACCGAACGCAAACAAACCTAACCTAACCAAACTTAAAATGACACAACCTAACGCGCAGTGGCCACTACTTCAAGCATTCGCAGATGAAAGCAGGGAGGATTAGAAAGCAGCAGAGCGCAAAAGTCCACCGAATAACAATGTATAGCCGAAAGTTAATGCTATCCTCTCCTAACCGAATCAAACGCGGCATAACCAAACGCAGCATAGCTCAACCAAACGTGCCGAGACCTCTATTGATGGTCACCCAATGGAAGCAGAGCACATTAGAGCACAGTACACCGCAGAAATCTACATATTAACAGTTTATAGCACGAAAGTCAAGGCTATATGGACTTAACGCAGCGGAACCATACCTTGCCTTACGTATCCTAACGAAACCTAACGTGCCGCGACCACTCTTTCTGGCCTCCAGAGCGTCGGGCAGAACGTGGTACATCGTTGTAGAGCGCAGCAATCCACCGAAGGGCGGTGTATAGCAAAGAAGTATAAGCTACCCTATCCTAACCACACCAAACGTAACATAACCAAACGCAACCTGCCTCTGCCTTACGTGCCAAGACCACTCTTGCTGACCTCCACAGAGCATAGCAGAACATATTAGAGGACAGTAGAGCACAGAAATCCGCCGAATAGCAGTGCACATCACAAAAGTTAAAGCCATCATTTCCCAACCACTAACCTAACCAAACGTAGTATACCGCAACGTATCGTGCCGCCGCCACTATTGCTGACATCCCCATGGCCAAGCAGAATGTAGTAAAGCGCAGTCGAGCGAACAAATCCTTCGAATAGACGATTATAGCATGAAAGTGACAGATAACCTGACCGCGGTTGACACAACCTAACCTAACCAATTGTACCATAACTCCACCTAACGTGCCGAGGCCACTATTGCTGGCCACCCCAGGACCATCAGAACATACTACAGCACACTGGAGCGCTGATGACCACCGGATAGCAGTGTATGGCAACAAAAGTCAAAATTATCCTATCCTAATTTATCCAGTATTAGAATGACCAAACGGAACATAGCTCAACCTAACGTACACGGACCACTATTGCTGGACCCCACAGGGACGAGCAGAACTTGCTAGAGGACAGCAGGGCGCAGAAGTCCACAGAAACGCAGTGTATAGCACAAAGGTCACATCTACCCAGACCAAACCAAAGCGAACGTAACATAACCGAACGTAGCCTGCCTCAAGGTAACGTGCCGCGGCCACGATTGCTGGCCTCCCCAGGGCCAAGCTGAATGCAGTAGAGGGCACTCGAGCGTAGAAGTCCAACGAACAACAGTGTATAGCACGAAAGTCTAAGCTATCCCTACCAAACATAACCAAACCTTACCTAACCAAACGTAACCTAGTGCAACCTGACGTGCCGCGGCTACTACTTCTCGCCTCCGCAGAGTCGATCAGAGTATGGTAAAGCAATGCAGGGCGCAGGGACTCACCTAATAGCAGTGTATATCGCAAAAGTCAAAGAAATCCTAACTGAACATTCTTAACCTAACCTAGCGTGACGTAACGTTAGAAATCCTAACGTGCCGAGAACACTTTCACTGGCCTCTCCGGAGCAAGGCATAGGATATTGGAACAGAGCAGAGCGCAGTTATCCGCGGATAGCAGTGTATAGCACAGAAGTCTGAACTGTCCTATCCTACCCTCACCAAACGTTACACATCCAAACGTAACACAACTCAACCTAACACGACGAGACCACTATTGCTGGCACCCATAGATACGAGCAGGATGTACTGTAGCACAGTTGTGCGCAGAAATCGACCGCATTGCCGTGAATAGCACAAAAGCAGTAGATATCGTAACCCAACCTGACCTAACCTGTCCTAACGAACCGTGACATCGCTCAAAATAACAAGCCGCGACCACTGATCCTGGCCTCCCCAGAGAAAAGCAGAATATGTACAGCACAGTATGTGACAGAAATTCACCGAAAAATAGTGTATAGGACGAAGGTCAAGGCTACCCTAACCAAAATTAGGCTGACCTAACATAGCCAAACGTAACCCACCTGAACCCAGACCACTACTGCTGGCCTCCCCAGTGTCGGGCAGAACTTACTAGAGGACATCAGGGCTCATAAATCCATAGAACCAGAGTGTATAGCACAAAAGTCACATATATCCGGACCTAACCCAAGCTAACTTATCGTAACCAAATGTGGCATACCTCAACACAACGTGCCGCGGCCACTATTGCTGGCCTCCCCAGGGCCAAGCAGAAAATATTAGAATACAATAGAGCGCAGAAATTCGCGGGTAGCAGTGCATAGCACAAACGTATATACCATCATATCCTATTCTCCCGAACGTGACATAACCGAACGTAGCGTATCTCAACCGAACGTGCCGAGACCACGATTGCTGCAATCCACAGAGCCAAGAAGGGCAAAGCAGGCAACGATATCCTAACCCAACCTGACCTAACCTAACCTAACCAAACGTAGTCTAACGCAATGCAATCTGCATAACGCAATGCAATCTGCAGCGACCGCTATTTATGGCCCTCGCGCAGCCAAGCAGAGCATGTTACAACACATTAGTGCGCAGAAATCCACCGAGTAGTAGTGTGGATCACAGAAGTCAAAGTAGCATCTCCTAACCAAGCCATACGTGACGCACACAGGCGGAGCCTAACCCAACCAAACACAACGGGAATTCCATTCCGGCCCCCACAGATACAAGGAGAATTTACCAGAGCACCGTATAGCTCAGAAATGCACCGCATTGCAGTGAACAGCACAAAAGCCGTAGATACCCTTGCATAACCAGACCTATCCTAACATGACCGAACATAGCATATCTCAACATAACTTGAAGCGACCACAGTTCCTGCCCTCCCTACAGACAAGTAGAATGTGGTAGACCTCAGTAGATCACAGAAATACACCGGGTTGCAGTGTACAGCACGAAAGTCAAAACTATCCCAACCAAACTTGACCTAATCTAACCTAACAAAACGTAACCTAACTCAAACTAACCTGCCGCGACCGCTATTGCACGCCTCCTCAGAGTCGAGCAGAATATACTAGAGCATAGCAGAGCGCAGAAATCCTCCGCATTGCAGTGCATAGCGCAAAAGTCGAACATATAACCTAACCCTACCTCACCTATCCAAACGTAGCGTATCTAAACATAACGTGACGAGGCCAATATTGCTGGCATCCACATAGCCACAGAGGGTACATTAGAGCACATTAGAGCGCAGAAATCCACCAAACAGCAGTGAAGGGCGCAGAAGTCAAAGCAGAATGTCTTATCCCAGCCAAACGTAGCATATTCGAACGAAACCTGGCTCAACAAAACACGACCAGACCACTATTGCTGTAATCCACAGAGAGAAGCAGTATGTACTAGGGCACAGTAGAGCGCAGAAATCCGCCGCATTGCAGTTAATATCACAGAGGCCGTAGATATCCTAACCGAACCTGGCCTAACCTAACATAACCGAACGTAGCATAACGCAACGTGACTTGCCGCGACCACTGCTCCCCAAGCTCAGGAACCCAAGGAACAGCTGTGTAAAGCACAAGAGACAAGGTAGCCTAACCTAACCTATCCAAACGCAACATATCCAAACGAAACCTAACTCAACCTATCACTACGAGACAACTATTGCTGACCTCCACAAAGGCAAGCAGCACTTACTAGAGCGCACTGAAGCTCGGAAGTCCTCCGGATAACAGTGTATAGCACAAAAGTCAAAGCCACCCTATCAAAGCATATCCAAACTCAACATGACCAAACGTAATATAACTCAACCTGACGTATCCCGTCCACTATTGCTGGCCTCGCCAGAGTCGAGCAGAACTTACTAGAGGGCAATAGGGCGCAGAAGTCCACCGAACATCGGTGTATAACACGGAATCCAAACCTACCCTTACCGAACGCATCCTATCTAAACTAAGCGAACCTAACCTTACCCAACCTAACGAGCAGAGACAAATATTACTCGCATTCCCATGGCCATGCAGAGTGCAGTAGAGCCCAGTCGAGCACAGAAATCCGCCGAATATCATTGTATAACACGAAAGTCAATGTAGCCTATCGTAACCTAGCCAAACATAACATATCCAAACGTAACATAACTCAACCCAACATGACGGAACCACTAGTGCAGGCATGGACAGAGGCAAGCGGAATGTACTATAGCGCGGCAGAGCGCAAAAATCCACCGAACTGCAGTGCACAGCACAAAAGTTAAAGATATCCTTACTAAACTTAGCCTGACCCAGCCTAACAGATCGTAACACGACAAAATGTAGCGCGCGGAGGCCACTATTGCTGGCCTTCCCAGAAACAAGCTGAAAGAATTAGAGTGCTCAATGTCGAAGAAATTAACCTTATACCAGACTATAGCAGTAATGTCAGAGCTATCCACTCCTAACATAACCAACCGTAACATAACCAAACGTAACCCAACTCAACCGAACATGCCGAGACCACTATTGCTGTCCTTGCTAGGGACAAGCTGAGAATATTAAAGCACTGTACGGAGCAGAAATTCACCTAATTGCAGACTATAGCACTAAAGGCGAAGCTACCCTCTCCTAACCTGCGCAACCGCAACATAGCCGACCGTAGTATAACTGAAACTAACGTGCCGCGACAACTATTTCTAACCACACCAGAGTCAAGCGAAGCACACCAGTGTTGAGTAGAACGCAGAGCTCCGTATAATTGCAGTGTATATCAGAAAAGTCAAAGCTACACATGGCTAAGACATGCCAACAGGACAAAGCCCAATATAGCCTGACTCAAACTAACGGGCCGAGACCGCTGTTGTAGCCGTCCCCAGAGCTAAGATGGACATACTAGAGCACAAGTAGAGCGCAGAGATCCACCGAATAGCATTGTGCAGCGCAAAAGTCAAAGCTATCCTGACCTAGCATAGCCTAACCCAGCCAGCCGAAGGTAACATGATTCAGCATAACGTGCCGAGGCCACAATTGCTGGCCTTCCCAGAGCCATACTGAAGGCTTTACCGCACCATATGGCACAGGAATCTAACTAATAGCAGACTATAGCACAAAAGTTCAAACTACCCTCTCCAAACCTAACTAATCGTAACATAATCAAACGTAACCGAAGCCAACCAAACGTGCCGCGAACGCAATTGCTAGCCACACAAGAGCCAAGCAGAACACATAAGTAGACAGCAGAATACAGAAATCCATATAATGACAGTGTATATCAGAAAAGTCAAAGCTACTCAAACCTAACCTAAGCAAACAGAACATAGCTAAACATGGCCTGACTCGACCTTACGTACCGGGACCGCCAAGTAAAAGCTATCCTCTCCTAACCTCCCCACACGTGTCATAACCAAACCCAACATAACGCAAACTAACATGTCGTGACGGCTATTGCTGCCCTCGACAGATACAAGCCGGGCACACAAGAGCACAGTAGAGCGCAGAATTCCACAGAATAGCAGTGTACAGCACAAAAGTTAAAGCCACACTTACCAAACGTAGACTAACCCATCCTAACAGAACGTAGCCTGACACATCGTAACGTCCCGAGACCACCATTGCTGGCGTTGCCTGTGTCAAGCTGAGAATATTAGATCACCGCAGTGCGCAGACATCCACCAATACCAGTATACAGCACTAAAGACGAAGATATCCCTTCCTAACCTAACCAACCGTAACATAACCAAACGTAACCCTACTCAACCTAACGTGCCAAGACCACTACTGCGGGCCTCCCCAGAGTCAAGCGAATCACGTTAGCGTAGAGTAGTACGCAGAAATCCATATATTCGCAGTGTATATCAGAAAAGTCAAAGCAACCCATGCCTAACCGAAACCATCAGAACATAGCAGACTATATCCTGACACAACCTAACGTGCCGAGTCCGCTATTGATGCCCTCCCCAGAGCCAAGCAGGACAACCAGAGCACAGTAGATCGCAGAAATCCACCGTATAGCAGCGTACAGCGCAAAAGTTAAAGCCACCCTGTCAAAGCATTGCCTAAGCCAAACCAACAGAAAGTAACATCATAACGAGACGAGACAACTATTCCTGACCTTGCCATAGCCAAGCTGAAAATATTAGAGCATCGTAGGGCGCAGAAATGCACTTAATAACAGACTATATCACTAATGTCGTTGCTATCCTTTCCAAGCTTAGCCAACTTTAATGTAACCAAACATAACTTATGCCAACCCAACGTGCCGCAAGCACCATTGCTGGCGAAACCAGAGCCAAGCGAAACATATTAGTAGAAAGTTGGACGCAGAAATCCAGTTAATCGCTGTCTACATCAGGAAAGACAAAGCTACCGTATCCTAACACAAACTAACGGAACATAGCCAAAGATATCGTGACACAAACTAACGCGCCGAGACCGTCATCTAGGCCCTCCGCAGAGCCAAGCAGGACATAATAGAGCACACTAGGTGGCAGATATCCACCGAAGAGCAGTGCCCAGCACAAAAGTTAAAGCTATTCTGGCAAAATTTACCCTGACCTAGCTTAACAGAGCGTAACACGACACAACGTAACGTGCAGAGGCCACTATTGCTGCCCTTCACGGAGCCAGGCTGAAAGCATTAGAGCACTGTAAGGCGCAGGAACCCACCTAATAGCAAACCATGGCACTAAATTCAAAGCTATCCCTCCTTAACCTAAGCATCCTAACCTATGCAATCGCTACATAACCAAACGTAACCCAACTCAAGTAAACGTGCCGCGACCACTATTGCGGGCCTCCCCAGAGACAAGCGGGACACGTTT
>NW_016925880.1:0-3924 GCF_001483705.2 Eufriesea mexicana
GTGGAAGTGTGGATGGATTGAGGTATGAATGGACGGATGTACGTATGTATGGGTGTGTGCGTGGATGAATGGTTGCGTGGATGGACGGAAGAATGAATGAATGGATGGGTGGATGAACGGATGCGTGTATGCGTGGATGGGTGTATGAATGAATGGATGCATGGATGGATGTATGTCTGGATGTTTGAATGGGTGTATGTATATATGTATGAATGGACGTATGGAAGAATGTAAGTATGGAAGTATGGATGGATAGATGTATGGATCGATGGATGCATTAATGGGTGCTTGTATCGATCGATGTATGTATGGTTCGATGGATGTTTGGATGGGTGGATGTGTGGATGAATGGATGTGTAGAAAGGTGGACGTATGGATGGAATGTATGGATGAATGGTTGTATGGATGGATGGATGTATGGAAGGATTGATGTATGGATGGACGGATGTGCGGATGTATGGATGTATGTATGGATGGGTGGATGGATGTATGGAAGGATTGCGGTGTGGACGGATGTATGTATGGATGAATGGTTGTATGGATGGTTGGATGTTTGGATGGAATGAGGTATGGGTGGACGGATGTTCGGATGTATCTATGTATGTTTGGACGGACGTACTGATGTGTGGATGAGTGGATGTATATATGTATGGATCCATGGATGTGTGCGTGGATGAATGGTTGGGTGGATGGACGGAAGAATGAATGAATGGATGGGTGGATGAACGGATGCGTGTATGCGTGGATGGATGTATGGATGAATGGCTGGGGGGGTGGATGGATGGATGGATGGATGTATGGATATATGTATAGATGTTTGTATGGTTGTACGGATGGATGGTTGGATGGGTTGGTGGATTGATGTACTGATGGATGGATGTATGGATCGGTGGATGTATGGATGGGTGGATCTATGGAAGAATGGATGTATGGATGGATGGATGTATAGATGTGCGGATGTACGGATGTATGTATGTGTGGATGTATATACTTATGGATGTATGGATGGATGGATGGGTGTATGGATGGATGGCTGTATCTATAGATTGATGTATGGATGGATAGAGGTATGGGTGGAAGGATCTAAGGATGTATGGATGTATGGCTGTATATATGAATGGATGTATGGATGGATGGGTGTATGGTTAGATGGATTTATAGATGAGTGGATGGATGGATGGATGTATGGATGCGTTAATGGATGGGCGAATGTACGAATGTATGTATGGGGGGATGTATGGGTTTATGTATGGATGTATGCACGGATGTATCTATGCATGTATGTATGGATGAGTGTATGGTTGTATGTATGGATCTATGGATGTATGTATGGTTGAATGTATTGTGAATGTATGGTTGTATGTATTGATGTATGTATGGTTGTATGGATGGATGGATGGATGGGTTTGTGGATTGATGTACGGACGGATGGATATATGGTAGGATGAATGTATGGATGGATGGATGTATGGATGTATGGCTGTATGAATGAATGGATGTATGGATGGATTGCGGTATGCATGATCGGATGTACGGATGTAGGGATGTATGGATGTATGGATGGATGGGTGTATCGAAGGATGGAAGTACGAATGGATGGATTTATCGATATATGGATGGCGTAGGAATGGATGCATGTATGGATGAATGTACGGATGTATGTAAGTATGTAGGTATGGATGTATATATGGATGAATGTATGCGTGTATGTATCGATCTGTGTATTGATGTGAGCATGAATGCATCGATGGATTGATGGATTGGTGGATGGAAGTATGGATGGAAGGACGTATGTATCGAAGGATGTATGGATGGGTGGATGTTTTGATGGATGGATGTATGGAAGTATGAGTGTATGTACGGATGTATGGATGGATGGATGGGTGTACGGATGGGCGGCAGTGTGGATGGATTAAGGTACGGACGGCCGAATGTACGTATTTATGGATGTATGGATGTATGAATGTATGGATGTATGGTTGGACGGATGTTCGGATGGATGGATGTATGGATGTATGGATGTATGTATGGTTGTATGTTTTGATGGATGGCTGCACGGATATATGTAAGTGTGGGTGAATTGAGGTACGGATGGACGAAAGTACGGATATATGGATGTATGGCTTTATATATGTATGGATGTATAGATGGCTGGATGTATCGAATGATGGACGTACGAATGGACGGGTTTATGGATGTATGGATGTGTGGATATGTGGATGTATACATGGATGTGTGTATGAATGGATAGATTTATGTATCGATGTATGTATGAATGGCTGGATGTATGGATGGGCTAATGTACGGCTGGATGGATGTATCGAAGGACGGATGGATGAACGGATGCATGTTTGGATGGATTGTTGTATGAATGGATGGATGTATGAATGGATTAAGGTATGGATGGACGATTGTACGGATGTATGAATGCATGGATGTATATATGTATGGATGTATGCGTGTATGGATGGACTTATGTATGGATGGACGGCTGTATGGATGGATGCGTGTATGCATGGATGTAAATGGATGAGTGTATGGGTGTATGGATGGACTTATGTATGGATGGACGGCTGTATGGATGGATGCGTGTATGCATGGATGTATGTATGTATGTTTTTATGGATGTACGTATGTATGGATGTATGGATATATGGAAGGATGTATGTATGGATGTATGTATGACCGAATGTATTGGTGTATGTATTGATGAATGTATTGATGTTTGTATGGATGTATGGAGGGACGGATGGTTGGATTGATGTATGGATGTATGGATAGATATATGTATGGATGGATGGATGTATGGATGGGTGAATGTATAGGTGGTTGGATGTATGGAAGGATGTATGTACCGATTGATGGTTGTATGGATGTATGGATTTATGTATTTATGGATGTATGGTTGGATGGATGTACGGATGGATGGATGTATGATTGTATGGATGTATGGATCTATGGATGTGTGTTTGGATAAATGGTTGGGTGGGTGACGGAAGAAAGGATGTATGTATGGATGTTTGTCTGGATGAACGTTTGGACGTATGCATGGATGTATGTATGGATCCTTGTACTTACGTATGTATGGATGTATGTATGGATGAATGTAAGAATGCATGTATGGATGTATGTACGGATGAATGTATAGGTGTATCTATGGATCTGTGTATTGTTGATGGACTGTTTGATATATGTATGGATGGAAGGATGTAAGGATCGATGGATGTATGGATGGGTAGATGTTTGGTTGTATGGATGCATGGAAGTATGTATGCATGTATGTATGTATGTATTGATGGATGGTTGTATGGATGGGTGGAATTGTGAATGGTTTGAGGTAAGGATGGACGAATGTACGGATGTATGGATGTATGGATTTATATATGTATGGATGTATGGGTGGATGTATATATGTATGGATGTATATATTTATGGATGTATGGATGTATGGATGTATTGGTGTATGCATGTATGGATGTACAAATGTATGGATGTACGGATGTATCGATGTACGGATGTATGGATGTAGGAATGGATGGATGGATTCGTGGGAGGATGTATGGATCGATCGATGTATGGATGGGTGGATGTATGGGTGGATGGATGAATGGATGGATGGCTGTATCGATAGATGGGTGTATTGATGGATAATGGTATGGATGTGCGGATCTACGGATGTATGGATGTATGTATGTATGGCTGTATGGATCGATGGATGTATGGATGGGTGGATGTATGGATATGTATTTATGGATGTATGTATGGATGTATGCATAGATGTATGTATGGATGTAAATATGGATGTATGCATGGATGTATGTACGGAAGTTTGTATGGATGTATGTATGTATGTATGGATGTATGTAAGGATGTATATATGGATCTATGTATGGATGAATGTATGGGTGTATGTATGGATGTATG
>NW_016925881.1:0-3729 GCF_001483705.2 Eufriesea mexicana
ATGGATGGAGTGATGGATGGATGCATGTATGGTTGTTTGCATGGATGTATGTATGGATGTTCGAATGGATTTATGGTTGGATGTATTTATGGTTGTACGTAAGGATGTATGTATGAATGTATGTTTAGATGTACGTATGGATGTGTGTATGGGTCTATGTATGGACGTATGTATGGATGAATGGATGGATGTATGAGCGGATATATGTATGTATGTATGGATGCGTGTATGGAAGGGCGTATGTATGGATGCATATACGCATGGTTGTATGGATGTATGTACGAATGTCTGTGTGGATATATCTACGGATGAATGTATGGAGTTTTGTATGGATGTATGTGTGGATGTATGGATCTATGAATGCACGGATGTGTGTATGGGTGTATGTATGGATGTACGGATGTACGTATAGATGAATGTATGGATGAACGGTTGTATGGTTGGACGGTTTTATGGATGTACGGATGTGTGGATGTATGGATGTATGGATGGATGTATGAATGGATGGACGGATGTTTGGAAGTATGGGTGCATGGGTGTATGTACGGATGTATGTATGGATGCGCGGATGTTTGTATGCATGGCTGCATGGATCGGTGGATGTATGCCAGGGTGGACCTATGGATGGATGGGTGTATCGAAGGATGGAAGTACGGTTGGATGCATTTATGAATGGATGGCTGTATGGATGGATGGATGAATGCATGGATGTATGTTTGGATGTTTGTATGGATGTAGGTATGTATGTATGGATCGATGTATGGAAGGATGTGTGTATGGTGGTATGTATAGACGAATGCATTTATGTATGTATGGATATATGTTTTGATGTATGCATGGATGTATGGATGGGTGGATGGATGGTTGGATGGATTTATGGATGGGTGGATGAATGGACTTGTGGATGTGTGCATGGATGGATTGTTGTATGGATGAATGGAAAGATGGATGTATGGATGGATGCATGTATGAATGGATGGATGTATGGAAGGATGTATGTACGGGTCGATGGATGTATGGCTGGATGGATTTATGGATGTATGGATGTGTATATGCATGGATGTATGGATGGATGGATGTATGAATGGGTGGATCCATGGATGGATGGATGTATGCATGTATGTATGGATGTATGTATGGATGGGCATATGGGTGGAGGGATTTATGGATGTGTGGATGTATGGGTGTATGGATGGATGGATGTATGGTTCGATGGATGCATCGATGGGTGGATGTACGGATGTATGGATGTATGGCAATGTGGACGTATGGATGGATGTATGGATGTATGTATGGATGTATGTATGGATGTATGTATGGTTGGATGAATTGCTGTACGAATGTATGGATGTACGTTTATGTTGATGTATGGATGTATGTATGTATGGATGTATGGGCGGATGGATGTATGTATGTATGTATGTATGGATGTACGAATGGGTGGATGGATTGTTTAATGGATGTGTGGATGGGTGGATGTATGGATCGACGGACGGCAGTACGGGTGGTAATATTTATGGATGCATGGATGTGAGGATGTATAGGCGTGTGGATGGATGGATGTACGGAAGGATGCATGTACGGATGTATGGAAGTATGGATGTGTGGGTGGATGCATGGATGGGTAGATGGAAGGAAGTATGGATGGATGGATATGTGGATGAAGCGATACAAGGATGGTTGGATGCGTGTATGGATGAAGGGCTGTATGGATGCATGGACGTATGGATGTGTGAGTGGATCAAAGGATGGGTGGATGGAAGGAAGTGTGGATGGATGGACGGGTGGATGAAGGGATACATGGATGGATGGATGGATGTTTGGATGGATGGATGTATGGATTAGTGTATACGTCGATGGCAGGCTATATGGATGCATGGAAGTATTGATGTAGAGATGTATGGAAGCATGAACGTATGGTTGTATGGGTGTGTGTATGGATGTATCAATGGATGTATGTATGGATATATCTATTGATGTATGTATGAATGTATGGATAAATGGATTTATGGAAGTATGGATGTATGAATGTATGGATGTATGTATGTATGTATGTACGAATATATGGATGTACGGATGGGTGGATGTATGGATGTATGAATGTATGGATGTATGTATGGTTGGGTGGATGTATGGATGGATGGATTTATGGATGTGTGGGTGTATGAATGAATGGAAGGATGGATGTATGGATGGATGGATTTATGTATCGATCGATGTATGGATGGGTGTTTGTATGGATGGATGGATGTATCGCTCGATGGATGTATGGGTGGGTGGATCTACGGATGGATGGATGTATGGAAAGATGGATTTATGGATGGATGTATGTATGGATGAATAGTTGTATGGATGGGTGGATCTATGGATGGATTGAGTTATGGATGGACGAATGTACGGATGTATGGATGTATGGATGTGTATATGTGAGGATGTTTGGAATGGATGTATGGTTGTGTGGCAGGATGGATGTATGGATTAATGAATATGTGTATGGCAGGTTATATGGATGGATTGAAGTATTGATGTACAGATGTATTGATGCATGAGTGTACGGTTGTATGGATGTAAGTGTGGATATTTGTATGGACGTATGTATGGATGTATGCATGGATGTTTGTATGGATGTTTGTATGGAAGTATGCATGTATGTATGTATGGATGTTCGAATGGATTTATGTTTGGATGTATTTATGGTTGTACGTAAGGAACTATGTATGAATGTATGTTTAGATGTACGTATGGACGTATGTAGGAGTCTATGTATGGACGTATGTATGGATGAATGGATGGATGTATGAGCGGATATATGTATGTATGTATGGATGCGTGTATGGAAGGGCGTATATATGGATGCATATACGGATGGTTGTATGGATGTATGCACGGATGTCTGTATGGATATATCAATGGATGTATGTATGGAGTTGTGTACGGATGTATGTATGGATGTATGGATGTACGTATAGATGTATGTATGGATGGACGGTTGTATGGTTGGACGGTTTTATGGATGTACGGATGTGTGTATGTATGGATGTATGGATGGATGTATGAATGGATGGACGGATGTTTGGGAGTATGGGTGTATGGGTGTATGTACGGATGTATGTATGGATGCGCGGACGTTTGTATGTATGGCTGCATGGATCGGTGGATGTATTGCAGGGTGGACCTATGGATTGACGGGTGTATGGAAGGATGGAAGTACGGTTGGATGTATTTATGGATGGATGGCTGTATGGATGGATGGATGAATGCATGGATGTATGTTTGGATGTTTGTAAGGATGTACGTATGTATGTATGGATAGATGTATGGAAGGATGTGTGTATGGTGGTATGTATGGACGAATGTGTTTGTGTATGTATGGATATATGTATTGATGTATGCGTGGATGTATGGATGGGTGGATGGATGGAACGTTTTATGGATATATGTATCGATGGATTATGGATGGGTGGATGTATGGGTGTATGGATTGATGGATGTATGGATGGTTGTATGTGTAGATGAAGGGATATATGGATGGATGGATGTACTGATGTACAGATGTATGGATGCGTGCATGTATCGTTGTATGGATGTATGTATGGAAGATTGTATGGATAAATGTATGGATGTACGGATGGATGTGCGGAATGATGTGTGTATGGATGTATGTAAGGACGAATGTACTTGTGTATGTATGGATATATGTATTGATGTATGCATGGATGTATGGATGGG
>NW_016925882.1:0-296 GCF_001483705.2 Eufriesea mexicana
CCCTAATATGTTCAGCTTGGCTCTGGTGGTGCCAGCAATGGTAATATCGGCACGTTACGCCTAGTTAGGCTACGTTTGGTTAGGTTAGGTTATGATTTCTTCGACTTATGTGCCTTGCACTGCATTGCGGCCTGTTTCTGCCCTGTACTGTGTTCTAGCATATTGTGGCTGGCTCTGTAGGAGTCAGCAATGGTGGTCAAGACGTGTTAGATCGGGTTAGGTTCCGTTTAGTTATGTTACGTTTCGTTACGTTGGTCAGGTTACGTTGGTTTGGGTTAGGTCCTGGTTGCTTTCAC
>NW_016925883.1:0-863 GCF_001483705.2 Eufriesea mexicana
TGCCTTGGCACGTTACACTTGGTTATGCGACGTTTGGCTGGGTTAGGTTTGGCCAGGTTAGGTTAGGGTATCTTTGACTTCTCCGCTACACACTGAAACTCCGCGGATGTTTGTGATCTACTGTGCTGTAGTACACTCTGCTTGTCTCTGGAGAGGTCAGAAATAGCGGTGCAGGGCTGTTAGGTGGAGTTACGTTTCGTTTCGTTATGCTACGTTTTGTTAGGTTAAGCAGGGACAGCCTTGACTTGTATGCTATACTCTACCCTTCGGTGGATTTCTGCGCCCTGCTGCGATGTAATATGCTCTGCTTTGCTCTTGGGAGAGCAGAAACAGTGGTCACTGCGCATTAGATGGTGTTGCCTTACGAATGGTTAGGTTAGGTTCGTTTGGGTTAAGATAGGCTATCTTTGACTTTTGTGCTGTAGACTGAAATGCGGCGGATTTTTGCGCTCTGCCGTGCTCTAGTTGATTCCGCTTGGCTCTCCTGATGACGGTAATGGTGATCCGTTGCGTTAGGTTGTGTCAAGTTACGTTTGTTTGCGTTACGATTGGATAGCTTGGCAGGGGCTAACTACCACTTTTGCGCTGTACAGTGCTAATCGGCGGATTTCTGCATTCTTCTCCGCCCTAATGTGCCAGCTTGGCTCTGGTGGTGCCAGCAATGGTAGTATCGGAACGTTACGCTTAGTTAGGCTACGTTCGGTTAGGTTAGGTTACGATTTCTTCGACTTATGTGCCTTGCACTGCATTGCGACGTGCTTCTGCGCTCTACTGTGTCCTAGTATATTGTGGTTGGCTCTGTGGAAGTCAGCAATGGTGGTCAAGACACGTTAGGTCGGGTTAGGTTCCGTTTAATTATGTTA
>NW_016925884.1:0-286 GCF_001483705.2 Eufriesea mexicana
CCAACCTGACCGATCCTAACCTACCCAAACGTAGTGTAACTCAACATAGCGTGGCGAGGCCGACGTTTCTGGCCTACCCAGGGCCAGGCAGAACGTGTTATAACACAGTAGAGAACAGATATACACCGAATAGCATTGTATAGCACAAAAGTCAAGGCTATAGTTTTCTAACCTAGCCAAACGTAACGTAAGCGTACGAAACGCAACACAGGTCAATGCGCCTAGACCACTAATGCTAGCCTACCACGAGCCAAGTAGAAAATATTAGAGCACAGAAGAGCGCATA
>NW_016925885.1:0-592 GCF_001483705.2 Eufriesea mexicana
GCTATCCTAACCAAACCTAACCTAACCTAGCCAAGTCTGCCGTAACATAACACAACCAGACGTTCCGCCGCCACTACTGCTGGCCTCCACGGAGCGAAGCAGAATATATGGGAGCGCAGGAGAGCGCCGGAATCAACCGTATATCGCTGTATAGCACAAAAGTCAAAGCAACCCTATCATAACATATCCAAACGTAAGATAAGCAAACGCAATGTAACTCAACCTAACGTGCCGAGAGCACTATCGCTGGCCTCGGCATAGCCAAGAAGAACATACTGGTGCACAGTTGAGCGCAGAAGTCCGCCGAATGTCACTGTATAGCACAAATGTCAAAGCCAATTTTACCAAACTTAACCTACCCTAACCATGCGAAACGTAACATAACACAAAAAAACATGCCACCGCCACCATTGCTGTCATCGCCAGAGCCAAGCGGAACATATGAGAGCACAGTAGAGCGCAGGAACCAACCCTAAAACCGTGTACAGCACAAAAGTCAAAGATATCCTTTCGTAACATAACCAACCGTGTACAGCACAAAAGTCAAAGATATCCTTTCGTAACATAACCAAGCGTGACATAACCATACGTA
>NW_016925886.1:0-968 GCF_001483705.2 Eufriesea mexicana
TTGCACGTCACGATATTAGTCGAAAATGGCAATGAAATTGATCATTCCTGCCTAGTTCGATTGCATTGCTGTGGCACAGCACGTCAAAATCATCTGTCCTCCTTATTTATGCAAGAAAGCTTGCTCACGAATATTTTATTCGAAATTGTCTATAAAATTGTACTTTCAAGTCAGTTTCTATAGCAACGCATTGTCTATATCACGCCAATATAATTTATCGGCCTTACTTATGCGAGGAAGTTTGTTCACCACGATATTAGTCGAAAATGTATATGAAATTGATCTTTCCAGTTAGACTCTATTGCATGTTAATGGCTATAGCACGCCAATAGAATCTATCCTCCTTATTTATGCGAGTAAGCTTGTTCACCACGATATTAGTCGAAAATGTTATTAAAATTCGCCATTCCATTCAGATTCTATTGCATTGCAATGACTACAGCACGCCAAAAGGACCGTTCCTACTTATTTATGCATGAAAGCTTGCTCACTACGGTATTAGTCGAGAATGACAATGAAATTGGTATATCCAATCAGTCACTATTGCATTGCAATGGTTATAGCAAGCCAATAGTATCTTTCCTACTTATTCATGCAAGAAGGTTTGCTCTCCATGATATTATTCGAAAATATCAACAAAATTGAACTTTCCAGTCAGATGCGATTGAATTACAATGGCTATAGCACGCCAATCGAATTTATCCTACTTATTTATGCGAGGAAGCTTGTTCACCACGGTGTTAGTCAAAAATGTCGATAAAATTGAACTTTCCAGACCGACCCTATTGCACAGCAATGGCTATAGCACGGCAACAGGATATTTCCTCCTTATTTATGCGAGAACGTTTGCTCACAACGATACAATCCGAAAATGTCATTAAAACTAATCTTTCCAGACAGATTCCATAGCCTTGCAATGGGTACAGCACGCCAATAAGATCATTCTTCCGTATTGATGTGAGAAAGCT
>NW_016925887.1:0-327 GCF_001483705.2 Eufriesea mexicana
GCAAAGTTTGGTTAGGTAGGATACGTTAGGTTTTGTGAGATAAGGTTAGGTTAGGTTCGGTTATGTTGGGATAGGTTAGGTTAGGTTAGGTTACGTGATGTCGGGTTAGGTTATGGTGGGTTAGGTTATGTCGGGTTAGGTTAGGTCGGCATAGCTTAGGTTAGGCCGGGTTAGGTTATGTTAGGTTGGGTTGGGATGGGTTGGGTTGGGTTCGGTTGTGTCGGATTGGGTTAGGTTAGGCTAGGCTAGGTTATGTTAGGTTAGGTTACGTTAATTTAGGTTAGGTTAGGTTAGGTTAGGTGAGGTCACGTTACGCCTGATTAGGCA
>NW_016925887.1:377-606 GCF_001483705.2 Eufriesea mexicana
GGTTAGGTTAGCTTAGATTAGGTTGGGTTAGGTTAGGTCACGATTGGTTACGTTATATTATGTTTCGTTTGGATAGGTTGGGTATAGTTAGGTTTGGTTAGGCTGGGTTAGGCTGCGTTAGAATAGGTTAGGTAATGTTACGTTAGGATAGGTTCGCGTAGGCAATGTTTGGTTAGGTAGGATACATTAGGTCTTGTGAGATTAGGTTAGGTTAGGTTAGGTTATGTTG
>NW_016925888.1:0-327 GCF_001483705.2 Eufriesea mexicana
GACTTATTAGGAGATGACATCTTCGACCTTTATGCTATACACTGCTATTCCCTGCATTTCTGCACTTTAATGTGCTCTAGTATGATATGCTTGGCTCCGGGGAGGCCAGAAATAGTGGTCTCGGTACGTTAGGTTAGGTTATGCTACGTTTCGTTGGGTTAGGTAAGGAGGATTCGATAAGGATTTCTTTGACTCTTGAGCTATACACTGATATCTGTTGGATTGCGGCGGTCAACGTTGTTTTACTACACTCCGCTCTACTCCGGGGACGCGAGCAATAGTGGCCGTGGCACCTTAGGTTGCGTAAGGTTATGTTTGGCTAGGTTA
>NW_016925888.1:9513-10074 GCF_001483705.2 Eufriesea mexicana
GGGAGGCCAGAAATAGTGGTCTCGGTACGTTAGGTTGGGTTATGTTACGTTTCGTTGGGTTAGGTAAGGAGGATTCGATAAGGATTTCTTTGACTCTTGAGCTATACACTGATATCTGTTGGATTGCGGCGGTCAACGTTGTTTTACTACACTCCGCTCTACTCCGGGGACGCCAGCAATAGTGGCCGTGGCACCTTAGCTTGCGTAAGGTTATGTTTGGCTAGGTTAACTTAGCTTAAGCTTGGTTACAATGGCTTTGACTTTCGTGCCATACACTGCTTCTCAGTGGATTACTGTGATCTAAGTAGCTCTACTGTATTCTGCATGGCCCCGGGAATGCCAGTAGCTGTGGCCGCGGCACGCTATGTCGGGCTATGCTACGTTAGGTTAGGTTAGGTTAGGACAGGTTAGGCTATGGTATCCACGACCATCGTGCTGCACACTCCTATTCGGTGGATATCTGCACTACATATTGCTCTACTCTACTATGCTCGACACAGGGGAAGCGAGCAATAACGTTCGTGACACGTTACGTTTAGTTCCGTGATGATTGATTAGGTT
>NW_016925889.1:0-858 GCF_001483705.2 Eufriesea mexicana
AACAAAAGGCGCAGGATTCCACCGCATAGCAGTGTACAGCACAAAAGTCGTAGCTATCACGTGCTAACCTAGCAAATCTAACATGACAAAACGCATTCTAACTCAACCCAGCGTACCAGGACCACTATTGCTAGCCCCTCAAGGGCCATGCAGAACATATTCGAGGAGAGCAGGGCGCAGGTATCCATAGAATCGCAATGCATGGCAGAAAAATCAATGGTATCCAAACCTTACCAATGCTAACATAAACTAACCAAATGTAACCTGACTAAACCTGACTTGCCGCGGCCACTATTTCTAGCCTCCCCCGAGCAAAGCCAAGCATATTAGAGCACAGTAGATCGTATATGTCCACCGGAAAGCAATATGTAGTACAAACGTCAAAGGTACCCTGTCCTAACCTAACCAATAGTAACACCACCAAACGTAACCAAGTTCAACTAAACGTTCCACCATAATTATTGCTGGTCTATCCTGAGCCAGGCAGAACATATTAGAGGAGAGCTGCCTGCAGAAGTCCATAGAATCGCAACGTGCAGAAGGGAAGTCAAAGGAAACCAAACCAAACCCAAACAAACTTAACCTAACCTAACGTAGCGAAGCACAATTTAACGTGCTGCCACCACCATTGCTGGCCTCCATTGCGTCTAGCAGATTAGAGTAGAGCACAGTGGGGGGCAGGAATCCATCGAATAGCAGTGTATAGCACGAAAGTCGTAGCTACCCTAACCATACATAACTTATCCTGACGTAACCAAACGTAACATAACAAAACATAACGTGTCACGAGCACTATTGCTCTAATCCCGGCTGTCGAGCAGAGTATATTAGAGCAATGTGTAGCGTAGAAATCAACCG
>NW_016925889.1:1573-2273 GCF_001483705.2 Eufriesea mexicana
GAACGTAGAAATCCTCCGGATAGCAGTGTATAGCAAAGAAGTCGAGGGTAACCTGTCGTAACTTAACAAATGACAACAACACCAAACGTAATAAAACTCATCCTAGGGTGCTGCCACCAGTATTGTTAACCTCCCCAGAGCCAAGAAGAACATATTAGACGAGAATATTGGGCAGATAACTATACAACCGCAATGTACAGCAGAAAAGGCAATGTCATCCAAACATAACCCAAACTAACATAACCCAACCTAATGTAGCTAAACTCAAAGTAACCTGCCACGACCGCTATCGCCGGCTTCCCCAGGGTCTAGCAGGTTAGAGTAGAGCACAGTGGAGGGCAGGAGCCTACCGAAAAACTGCGTATAGCACGAAAGCCAAAGCTACCCTAACTGAACGTACACTGATCCAACCCAACCAATCGTAACCTAACACTAACCAACGTGCACGCGCACTATTTCTCTCGTCTCTAGAGTCGAGCATCGTATAGGGGAGCAATGTAGAGAGCACAAATCCAATGAATAACAGTGTATAGCACAAAAGTAACAGCCGCCCTATCCTAACCCACCCAAACGTGATTTAAGCAGACTCCACCTAACTTCACCTAACGTGCCGAGACCACTATCGCTGGACTCCCCAGAGCCAAGCAGAGTATACGAGAGCACGGTGGAGCGCAGAAATCCACCTAGTAACTGTCCTCGC
>NW_016925889.1:3182-7221 GCF_001483705.2 Eufriesea mexicana
CCAAAGCACCAAACAGAATATGCTAGAGGACAGTAAAGCGTAGAAATCGACCGCATTGTAGTGAATAGCACAAAAGAAGAAGGCATCCTGACCTAACCTTCCCTAACCTAACCTAACAGGGCGTATAATAACGCAACCGATCTCGCTGCAGCCGCAGTTTAAGGAGCCCCAGAGTAAAGCAGGGAATGGTTGATCACAGTAGTACGCAGAAACCCGCCGAACAGCAGTGTGTATCACAAATGTCAAAGCCGTCCTATCCTAACCTATCCAAACACAACATACCAATCGTAACGTAACTTAACCTAACGTTCCTAGACCACGACTGCTGACCTACCCTGGTCAAGTAGAACAGACTAGAGCCCAGTAGACCGCAGATAGCCTACGCATTGATGCGTAGAGCACAAAAGGCAAAGATACCCTACCCTAACCTGACCTAACCCAACCTAACCAAACGTAGCCAAACTGACCGTAACGTGCCCATACCACCATTCCTGGCCATCCTAGATCCAAGCTGAACACATTACAGAGCAGTAGAGAGCAGAAATCCGCCGAACAGCAGTGTATGCGGCAAAAGTCATAGCCGGCCCCTCCTAACCTAACAAATCGCAGCGCAAGCGAAAGTAACGTAACTCAACCTAACGTACTGCGACCACTATCGCTGGCCTCCCCAGATTCGAGCAGAGTATGGTCAAGCAGAGTAGAGCGCAGGAATCCACCGAATAACAGCCTATGCCAAGAAAGTCAGACCAGCAGCCCTTGGCGAAACGTAAGCTATCTCAACCTATCGCGCCGAGACCAAAATGACTGGACTTCCCAAAGACAAGCAGAGCATATTAGAGCACAAAAGAGGGCAGAAATTCACCGAATAGCGGTGTACACCGCAAGAGTCATAGCTAGCCCCTCCTAACCAAACTAATCGTGACGGAAACGAACGTAACATAACCCAACCCAACGTGCAGCGACCTCTATTGCTGGCCTACCCAGATTCGAGCAGAGTACAGTCGAGCACAGTAGAGCGCAGAAATCCACCTAATAACATTCTATGCCGTGAATGTCAGAGGCATACAAACCTAACGCAAACAAGCATAGCCTAATGAAACGTAACCTAACCAAACCTAACGTGCCGTGACCACTATCGCTGGCCTACCCAGGCCGAAGCAGAGCATATTAGAGCACAGCATAGCGCAGAACTTCAACGAATAGCAGTATATTACACGAAAGTCAAAGCTATCATCTCCTAACCTGACCAAACGTAACACAACCTAACGAAGCCTAAACCAGACTGACGTGCAGGGACCACTATTACTGGAATCCATAGAGTCCAGCCGAGTATAGTAGAGCAATGCAGAGTGCAGAACCCCTCAGAATAACAGAGTACAGCGCAAAAATCAAAGCTACCTTCGCCAAACGTTCCCAAACATAACATAACCAGAAGTAACTTAACCGAACCTTACGTGCTTAGGTCACGAATACTGGCCTCCCCATCTCCAAGCGGAACATATTAGAGGAGAGTAGAATGCAGAAATCCATAGAATCGCAGTGTATATCAAAGAAGCCGAAGCTACCCTAACCTGGCATAAACCAACCTAGCCTAACCGAACGAAGCCTAACTAGAGCTAACGTGCCGAAAACACTATTGTCGCCCTCCCCAGAGACAAGCAGAACATATTGGAGCACAGTGGAGTACAAGAATCTGCCGAAAAGCAGTGTACAGCACAAACGCCAGAGCTAGCACCTCCTAACATAACCAATCGAAACGCAACCAAACGTAGCGTAACTCAGACTAACGTAACGTGACCACTAACGCAGTCCTCCCAGAACCAAGCAGAATATTTAAGGTGAGAGTAGATAGCAGGATTCCATAGAATCGCGGTGTATGGCCGAAAGGTCACAGCTACCTGAACCTAACCCAAAAGAATGTTACCTTACCAAGCGAAACCTAACACAATGTAACGAGCCGCGACCCCTACTGCAGGACGCCGGAGTGCCAAGTAGAATTCAGTAGAGCACAGTAGAGCGTAGAAGGCCACCGTATAGCGGGGTATAGCACGAACGTCATATCCATCCTAATCAGGCCTAGCAGACCCTAACTAATCCAAGCGTAACCAACAAAGACAAATGTGCCGCAACCACCATTGCTGTCCTCTCCAGAGCTCAGAAGATCTTAATAGAGGAGAGTAGCGCGAAGAAGTCCATAGAATCGCAGCGCATAGAACAATAGTCGAAGTTACCCTAACCAAACATACCCTAACATATCATAACCGGCCGCAACATAGCTGAACAAAAAAAGCCACGACAGCGATCACAGTGTCGAGCAGATTAAAGTACAGCACACTAGAGCGTAGAGATCCGCTCAATATCAGTGTGTTCCGAGAAAGTCATATCTATACAAACCTATCCCAGGCTAACATAACCAAACCAAACGTAGCCAAACATAATCTATCATGCCCAGACCACTATTACTGGCCTCCCCAGAGCCAAGTAGAGCATACTAGATCACACTAGAGCGCAGAAATCCAGCACATTTCAGTGTACGGCACAAAAGTCAAAGATTTCCTATACTAAACCAAACAAATCTAACCTAACTTAACCTAACCTAATCTAACATATACTAACCTAAACTTTTTTTTCACGTGGGGGAAATCTTCCAGTGACACCCGGCCTCCATAGGGTTGGGGGCTCGGTTTTGTGGGATTTTTCCCCATAAAGCCCCCACGATGGCCAGCCCTTCGCATTTCGGCGCGTCCTGGAATTCGCGGCGACGCAATTGCCAGGACGCCGCCGCGACACAACCGCAGTTCCCACCCGGCGCGACGGGAAATCGCACCCGAAACGATCATGTCCATGCGTGCGAGACGGGCCGATTAAAGGCACACACAACACGCATACTACCGCTCCGCAACGCAAGCACGTCCTGCGGACGCCGCGCGACCATCACGTCTCTGGAACAGACGGGACCACACACGCCTGCCCGTGGTCACTCTACCCTCGGTTACAACGGGAGAGAGAGACGGTCTCCCCGGCCATAAGTACATGCTCGCTCGCGAAGGCGGAGGTCTAACGCGTTAACACACCCGGCAGGGCGCTCACTGCGCTGCCTCCTTTTGTAACACAACCAAATAGCAGAAAGATGCCACCGCACCCCGCGCACCTAAGCTCGACGTCATCCGCGCCACAACGACGGAGAGTGAAAGGTTCGTCCCCACCACGCAACAAGGTACCCGGCACTCGCGAGCCCATGCCGGATATTCCTCCGGCTTGTGCTGCCCTTTGTCCTGCCCTTCCCCGCAGTGATGACGCCTCGTCTCACGCTCCCGCCCGATGCGACACAGGTACTCTCCGCAGCACCCGTGCCCGGTTAGCACCTGTGTCAGGCGGAAAGTGTGCCGGTTACCGCTGTGCCCCCATGCATCCAGCAGGGGGAGCACAGCCTTGAACGCCCGGTGCTGCCGGCTGCACGGCTTCCGTAGGCGAGCTCGCCAGGCGGACATCATGGACTGTCGGACCCTTCCCCTCAACGAAACGGCCTCTTCTTCAGGAGCACCGCCGCCACCAGCCTGTAGGAAGCCATAGATAATGGCCTCCCCCACCGCTTGCAGTTCAGACGGCGGAACACCCGCCAGGACCACCGCTGCCTCGTGGGATATCGTGCGGTAAACGCGCACGACCCTGATCGCCGTCCTGCGAGCGACACGCCGGAGAATCGCCAGACTGCGTTGAATAGCGACCTGGTCGTTCGCCCAAATCGGAGCCCCGTAAAGTGTCACCGAGCGAACGACTCCCGTGTAGAGGCGGCTCAAACTACCGTCTCGACCACTCAGGTTAGGTAGCAGGCGACAGAGCGCCCCAGCCATACATTCCAGGCGTGGTTCCAGCGCGAGGAAATGCTCGCCGAACTTCCAGTGGCTATCGAGGACGAGACCGAGATATTCCATCCGGTCCCGTACCACGACCGCGACGTTACCCACGCGCATCAGGGACTTGGGCGGCTTCCCGCGGTGCCCATGGCAAAACCACATCGCCTCTGTCTTCTCGGGGG
>NW_016925889.1:8848-10234 GCF_001483705.2 Eufriesea mexicana
CGTCGCACAGCTGCCAGCGATGCGAGCGACAAGTCCACGATGGACATGCCGATCCACCGGACGCCAGTGCTTACGGTACCCCGGTTGAGCAACCAGAGATCCAACCCCGCGGCCCAATCTTGCAGGGCATCGCCCTTAGAGTCTGTTCGCGGGGAACCCCACGCCACGGATTGGGCGTTGATGTACCCCAGGTCCAGAACCGGACGAACTTTATGTCCACTAAGGAAACCTCCGAGCTCGTCGAGATACCTCTCGCACGACGAGAGGCCGTGGTTGGGGGGGACCTAGCACCCCACCACGGCTACGTCGTTCCAGGGGGTCGCCACGAATCCCTCACCGCTGTGAAGCAGCGTTCGAGCGGGAGTCCGCGTTAGTCACCTGGCGACGATCGCCAAGGGGACCTCCCGATCACCAAACCACCCGTCTTAATCGACGATACGGTACGCCTCTGCGGTAACAGACAGCCCGACACACAGATCAACGTGCGTCTGCAGGAGCAGGTCCTGCGACGCCCGCGAGTGGTTCAGGTTGGCCTGGAGCAAAATGGACGGAGTGAAATTTAGGCCGTGTCCATTGCCTTCTCCTGGCCCCCCTACTTTCGGGCCGGCTGCGGGCCCGGTGCTCCGCCCGTCAGCGGGCCCTTCACTGTAGCGGTCGTGGAGACGGAATACGCAGACGCAGTTTTCAAATTGGCGCTCACGGACGCCGAGGCGGGCGCGGAACCTGCAGCCTCCTAGCGAGCCGCGCATTTCGCCTTTGGCGGGCAGCACGGTTTTCCTGCCCAGCCGGTGGTTCGAAGGGCGGTCGTGCCCGGTGCAACCCTGGCACTTGGGTGCAGGCGCCCTACACCCACCGGCACGGTGGACCGCCGCGCCACGCCAGAAACAGGTGTCGCTGCGGTTCACCGCGCTTGAGCATCCGTTCCTCGCGTGGACGAACGCAAGGCAACGGAAGCACTGGAGGCGCCATGCCTCCGAGGCCACGACACAGGCCGAAGTCCAGCCGACGCGGATCCGCCAGCAATCGAAGGCCCTTCTCGCTGCTGCGAGGGGATACTGGCCCCAAACAGAGCAGAGCCCCATATCTGAAGACCGGATTACTCCGGTTCATATTTCCGCCTCGGTGCAATCACCGACCCTGTCCAGGGCAGCGGCTACCACGCGGGGAGTGACAGAATCGTCGAGCCCTGTCACCCTCAGCTTTTTCGATGAGAACCGTAACCTGCACGCTGGATCCCTCCAAGTCTTCGCTCATTCGCCCGGCGAGAGCGGTGGCTTGCTCTACGCCCTCGGGTTCACCGATTTCCAATAGGAAACCGCCAGTAGCGGCCCGTCGGGGGCGCATGTCCACGATCCCGTGGTCGGCGGGATTTGTTTTTCCTCTTGC
>NW_016925889.1:11079-12140 GCF_001483705.2 Eufriesea mexicana
GCTCGTGGGTCTCGGAGCGAGTTCAATATGCTCCAAACCTTCGAGCCGGTCATATTCCCCCGCCACCGCCCTCCGTGGGCGCTTTGCCGTCTTCGCTGGGGACTCCCACGAATACGACGTTTCGCCGTCGCCCGTGACGCTGACGACACCAGCGAAGGAGTGGCACTCCCCATCGAGGACAGACGGCAACGTCTTACGCAGTGTGGTGCTACCAGTCACGCACCTCGCAGCATCTGCAGTAGGGCAAATTGCCCTGTCATCCGACGAGGGTAGCTCCACTGGAGCCGCGTCGGCACCACAAACTATAACCGTACCTTCCATCCTAGGTGAATTGTCCGGCTTCGCCGAGATGATTAGCACTGCACGGGTTACGAGCCCCTGCTCCGCCGCTTGAATTATGGTGTGACCCTCGGCCCAGGTATCCCTCGCCGGGCGGGCGCGCGGCTCCGCGGCAGACCATGGGGACCGTCCCTCGCCTACCTGTGACGCATTTCGGCGCGTCCTGGAATTCGCGGCGACGCAATTGCCAGGACGCCGCCGCGACACAACCGCAGTTCCCACCCGGCGCGACGGGAAATCGCACCCGAAACGATCATGTCCATGCGTGCGAGACGGGCCGATTAAAGGCACACACAACACGCATACTACCGCTCCGCAACGCAAGCACGTCCTGCGGACGCCGCGCGACCATCACGTCTCTGGAACAGACGGGACCACACACGCCTGCCCGTGGTCACTCTACCCTCGGTTACAACGGGAGAGAGAGACGGTCTCCCCGGCCATAAGTACATGCTCGCTCGCGAAGGCGGAGGTCTAACGCGTTAACACACCCGGCAGGGCGCAGCACCCACGCACCACATGCACAGAATGGCGGTAACAGACGCGTCAGAAAACGCACTTTTCCGCCAAAAAACCACCCAATCGTAGGAGTTTCGTGGACACGTCCGTCTCGCTCGACATTCAGGGCGGCACTCAAACTAACCTAACCTAACATACCGAGAGGACTTTTGCAGGCCTTCCCAGAGCAAAGCTGAAAATATTAGAGCACTGTTGGTCCCAGC
>NW_016925889.1:12238-15352 GCF_001483705.2 Eufriesea mexicana
CGTGTCGCGAGCACTATTGCTGGCCTCCACAGAGCCAAGAAGAATACATTAGTGGAGAGTGGAATGCAGAAGTGCATATAATCGCAGTGTATATCAGAGAATTCTAAGCTACACGAACCATACCCAAACAAACAGAATATAAATAATCATAGCTGACCGAATCGTTGGAGGCCAGTAAAAGTGTTCTCGGCTCGCTAGGTTGGGATTGGCTACGTTTGGTTAGGTCTCATTAGTTTGGGTTATGTCCGGAATGCTTTGAATTTCGTGGTGTAAACTGTTGTTCGGTGGACCACAGCGCTCTACTCTGCGCTAGTACGTTCCACTTGACTATGGGGGGAACAGCAACAGAAGTCTCGGCACGTTAGGTTGTGATAGATGGCGTTACTTATGTTACGTTTGGTTAGGTTGGGATAGGAGCGATTTGACTTTTACGCTGTACACCGCTATTCGGTGGATAGCACGTTATGTTTAGTTAGGCTACGTTCGTTTCGGTCAGGTTAGAGCAGGTTAGGTTACGCTATCTTTATCTTTTGTGTCAAACACTGCATTGCGGTGGTTTTCTGCGCTATAGTGTGCTCTAGTCTACTCTGCTTGTCTCTGGGGTTGCCAGCATTATTGGTCTCGGCACGCCAGGTTGAGTTTTGCAGCGTTTGGTTAGTTTACATTTGTATGGGCTAGGCTTGGATGGCTTTGACTTTTCCGCTATACACTGCGATTATATGGATTTCAGCTCTCTGCTCACCTCTAATATGTTCTGTTTGTCACTGAGGAGGGCAGCAGTAGAGTACTCGGCACGTTATGAAGAGTTATGTTACGTTCGGTTATGTTAGACTTGGTTATGTAAGGTTTGGTTAGGTCTGGACAGGAAAGCTTTGCCTTCTGTGCCATACACGTCTATTCCGTGGATTTCTGCTCCCTACTGTTCTGTAATATGCCCTAGTAGGCGCTGGGGAGGCCAACAATAGTGGTCTCGGCACATTGAGTTGATATACGCTGCGTTTGGTTAGGTTACATTTGGACAGGTTAGTATAGGGCAGCTTTGACTCTTGTGCTGTTCCTTGCTGTTCGGTGGATATCTGCGGCCTACACTGCTCTGGCATGCTCTGCATGGCGCTGTGCAGGCCAGCAATGTTGGTCTCGGCACGTTTGGTTGTGTTATGTTTCGCTTGGCCAGGTTACGTTATGTCAGGTTCGGTCACGATATCTTCGACTTTTGTGTTTTGCACTTTAGTGCCACGGATTTCTGTGTTCTCCTGTCGTCAAGAATATTCAGCTTTGACCTGGGGAGGTCAGAAATAGTTGTCTAGCCACGTTCGGTTGTGTAAGCTACGTTCGGTTTTGTCATGCTCGAGTATGTTAGGATAGTGTAGCTTCTACTATTGCGCCATGCACAGTGATACTATGTACTTCTGCGCCCTTATCTGCTCTAGTATATTCTGTTTGCCTCTGGGGATGCCAGCAATGGAGGTTTCGGCACGCAAGTTTGTGTTGGGCTACGCACGACCTGGCTGGGTTCGGATATGATAGACCAGTATTGCTTTGACTATTGTGCTTTACACTGCTATTCGGTGGATTTCTGCGCCCTACGGCACACTAATGTGCTCTGCTCGACTCTGGGGAGGCCAGTAATTGTGGACTCGGCACGTTAGGTTGAGTTGTGCTACGTTTGGTAAGGTTATGTTCTCTAGGGTTTTGTTGGATATCTTTGCATCTCGTGGTATACACTGTTGTTCAGTGCACCTCTGCGCCCTTCTGCGCTCTAGTATAGTCTGATTGGCTCTGTGGAGGCTAGCAATAGTGGTCTCGGCACGTTAGATTGAGTTAAGCTACGTTCGGTTATGTTACGGGTAGCTATGTTAGGACAGTGTAACTACGACTATTGTGCTATACACAGCGGAACTATGGATTTCTGCGCTGTACTCCACTCTATTATATGCTGCTTCGACCTGGAGATGCCAGCAATGGTAGTCGCGACATTTTCGGTTATGTTAGGTTACGTTTGGTTTGGCCAGGGTAGGCTAAGTTTGGTCAAGTTGGCTTTGACGTTTGAGCTATACACTGCTATTCGGTGGATTTCTACGCTCGACTGTGCTCTTATATATTCTGCGTCGCTATGTGGTGGCTAGCAGTAGTGTTCTCGGCACGTTAGGCTGAATTACGTTTCGTTTGTTCATGTTACGTTTGGCTAGGCTTGGAGGGGGCGTCTTTGACTTTTGTGCTGTACGCTGCCTTTCAGTGGGCATCTGCGCCCTACTGCGATTTTATATGCACTGATTTGCTCCGGGGAGGACAGAAACAGTGGTCGCGGCACGTTAGTTTGTATTAGGTCACGTTTGTTTGGGTTAGGTTAGGTCTGGTTCGGTTAGGATATCTTTGACTTTTGATTTATACATTGCTATTTGGTGGCTTTCTGTGACCTACTTGGCTCTACTATACCCTGTTGGACTCGGGGATACCGGAAATAGTGGACTCGGCTCGTTAGGATTAGTTAGTATACGTTTGGTTTTGATAGAATAGGTGAGGTTAGGATAGGATGTCTTTGACTTTTGTGCTACACAGTGCTATATAGGGGCCTTCTGTGCTATAACGTGCTCTAGTATATTCTGCTCGTCTTTTTGGAGGCCAAAAATATTTGTCTCGGCTCGTCGGGTTAAGTTTGGTTACGTTCGTTTACATTACGTTTGGGTAGGTGAGGATATGCTAGAGTTGGCTTGAGTGCTATACACTGATATTCGGTGGATCTGCGTGCTCTACTGTGCCCTAATAATCTCAGCTCGTCGCCGGGGGGGGGAGGGCATCAATGTTGGTCTCGGCACGATAGATTTAGTTAGGCTGTGTTTGGTTGGTTACGTTTAGATCAGTTAGTATAGGGTGGGTATGTCCTTTGTGCTGTACACTGCCATTCGGTGGATTTCTGCACTCTACTCTTATCTAATGCTCCCTGCGTTGCTTTGGGAATTCCAGAAATATTGGCCGCCGCGCGGAAGGTTGTGCTAGGTTACGTTCGATCAGTTTATGTTAGGACAGGTTTGGTTAGGTTATCTTTGACTTCTGTGTTACAAAGTGCAATGCGGTGGCTTACTGCGCTCTACAGTGCTCCAGTATACTCTGCTT
>NW_016925889.1:15755-17975 GCF_001483705.2 Eufriesea mexicana
TGGGCTACGTTTGGTTAGGATATATTAGTACGGGTTAGCTTCGGATTTCTACGACTTTCGTGGTTTAAACTGTTGTTCGGCAGACTCCTGCGCTCTACTCTGCTCTGTTCTGCTTCGCTCTGGTTACGACATCAATCGTGGTCGCAGCACGTTATACTGTGTCCGTTTACGTTTGGCTGTGTTGCGATCTGCGGGGTTAGGAGGTGGTAGCTTTTACTTTTCTGCTATACACTGCTGTTCGGCGGATTTCAGCGCTCTGCAGAGCTCTACTGCGGTCGCCTTCTCACTGGGAAGCCCAGCAATATTGGTCTTGGCACGTTATGTTTAGTTATGTTATTCTCTGCCAGGACAGCTTTGGCTGCGCATAGTTAGAATGGCTCTGACATTTGTTGTGTAGGCACGTTTACTTTAGTTATTCTACGTTCCGTTAAGTTGGGTTAGGCCAGGTTAGGTTCTGATATCTTTAGCCAGTGAGCTATACATTGCTATTTGGTGGCTTTCTGCGCCATACTGCGCTCAACTATACTCTGCTCGGCTCTCGGGAGGCCAGCAGTAGTGGTCGCGACACGATTGGTTTCGTTAGGCTACGTTTGGTAATGTTACGATTAGTTAGGTTAGGATAGGATGGCTATGACTTTTGCTCAGTACACCGCTATTCGATGGATTGCTACTATCTACATTGCTCTAGTATACTCTGCTTGCCTGTGTGGCGTCCAGAAATAGAGGTCGTGGCACATTTGATTGAGTTAGGTTAAGGGAATGGAGCAACAGTGGTCTAGGTACGGCAGGATAAGTTAGGTTACGTATGGTTACAGTACGCTTGGTAAGGTTGGGAGAAGATAGCTTTGACTCTTGTGCTTTACACTACTGTACGGTCGACTTCTGCCCTCTACTGTGCTCTAATATGTTCTGCTTGTCTCTAGACGGGCCAGCAATAGTGGCCTCGTGACGTTCGGTCGACCTTGGTTACGTTTGGTTAGGTTAGGTTAGGTTTCGTTTGGTTGGGATAGCTTCTACTCTTGTGCTCTGCACTGCTATTCGGTGGATTTCTGCGCTCTACTCTGCTCTAGTATGTTCTGCTCGTCTTTGGGGAGGCCAGCAATATTGGTCTCGGCACGTCAGGTGGAGGCACGTAACGTTTGTATGTATTACGTTTGTATAGGTTAGGAAAGGATAGAGATGACTTGTGTGATTCGGTGGACTTCTGCGCTGTTCATTGCTCTGCTATACTGTGCTCGACTCTAGGGAGACCAGCAACAGTGGTCTCGGAACATTAGTTTCGGTTCGGTTACGTTTGTTTATATTACGTTTAGATGTGTCATTACAGGATAGAAGGTTCTTTTGTGCTATGAACTGCTATTCGGTGGATTTCTACGCACTTCATTGCTCTACTATAATCTAATGTTGGCCATGGTACGTTTTGTTAGGATTTCCTTGACTTCTGCGACAAACATTGCTATTCGTCCGATTCCTCCTGTCTACATTGCTCTACTATACTCTGCTCGACTCTGGGGAGCCCAGAAATATTGGTCGATGAACGTTTGTTTGGGTTAGGTTCCGTTTGGTTAGGTTAGGTTGGGTTATGTTTGGTTAGTATATCTCTGCCTTTTGTACTGTACACAGCTATTCGGTGGCTCTCTGCTGTCTCCTGGGCTCTAGTACATTCTGCTTGACTCTGTGGAGGTCAGCAACAGTGTTCAAGGCACGTTAGGTTGAGTTACCTTACGTTTCGCTATGTTACGTTTGTTTAGGTTAGGATATGGTAGCTTCGGCTTTAGTGCTACACACTGCTATTCGGTGGATGTCTGTGCTCTACTGTGCTCTAGTATATTCTGCTTCACTCTGTGGATTTCAGCAATACTTCTCTCGGCATGTTAGTTTGAGTTGTGCTACGTTTGGCAAGGTTAGCTTAGTTTGGGTTGGATAAGGACCCCTTCGATTTTCTGCTATAATCGGGGGAGGCCAGTAACAGTTGTCTCGGCACGTTAGGTTAAGTTGGGCTACGTTTGGTTAGGATATATTGGTACGGGTTAGCTTCGGATTTCCACGTCTTTCGTGGTTTAAACTGTTTTTCGGTGGACTGCTGCGCTCTACTCTGCTCTAGTATGTTCTGCTTGGCTCTGTGTACGACATCAATCGTCGTCGCAGCACGTTATACTGTGTTCGTTTACGTTTGGCTGTGTTGCGATCGGCGGGGTTAGGAGGTGGTAGCTTTGACTC
>NW_016925889.1:18076-18320 GCF_001483705.2 Eufriesea mexicana
GCTGCCATTCTATTGATTTCTGCGCTCAAATCTCCTCCGGTATGTTATGCCTAGACCTTGGGAGGCCGACAGTTACGTCCACGGGTCATAACTTTTGGTTTGAGTACGTTTGGTTTGGTAAAGTTATGTTTGGTAAGGTTAGGATACCTTCGACTGTTGTGTTCAAGACTGCTCTTCTATGGCCTTCTGCGCTCTACTGTGCTCCATTACATTAAGCTTGCCTCTGTGCACGCCAGCAGTGGCG
>NW_016925889.1:19291-19631 GCF_001483705.2 Eufriesea mexicana
TTAGGTTGGGTTAGGTATGGATAGCTTTGACTCTTCTGTTATACACAGCGTTTCTATGGATCCCTGTCCGCTACTCTCCTCTGCTATGTTCTGCTCTAATCTGAGGGCCAGCAATGGTTTTCGCGGAACGTTAGGTAGGGTTACGTTACGTTCGGTTTTACCGCAACTGGTTAGGGTGCGATAGTGCAGCTTTGTCTTTTGTGCTGTACACTGCGATCCTAAGGGTTTCTGTGCTCTACTTACCTCTAATATGTTCCGCTTGGCCCTGGGGGGAGGGGCGGGCGGCGGCAATGTCGGTCTCGACACGTTAGGATGAGTTATGTTACGTTTGGATCGGCTT
>NW_016925889.1:21013-21781 GCF_001483705.2 Eufriesea mexicana
TATATACTGCTATTCCGTGGGTTTCTGGTCTCTAGCGTGCTCTATTATGATCTGCTTTATGCTGGGGCGGACAGCAGCAGTGGTCTCTGCACGTTATGTTGAGCTATGCTACGTTTGGTTAGTTAAGGTTATTTCTGGTAAGGTTCGGATGTCTTTGACTTCTGTGCAATAAACTGGAATGTGGTGGATTCCTGCGCTCCACTGTGCTCTTGTATATTCCACATGGCCCTGTGCAGGCCAGCAGTAGTGGTGCCTCGGCACGTAAGATTGAGTTAGGATACGCTTGGTTAGGTCAGTTTGGGTCAGGTTAAGTTAGGATACATGTGCTTTTGTGCTATACACTACTATTCGGTGGATTTCTGAGATCTACCGTGCTCTACATCATTCTGCCTAGCTCTGGGGAAGCGAGCAGCTTTGGTCGCGGCACATGATATTGAGAGATGCTTCGTTTGGTTAGGTTAGGTTAGGCATGGTTAGGTTAGTTGATCTTCGACCTTTGTGCTATACACTGCTATTCGGTGGATTTCTGCGCTATTCATAGCTCTACTATACACAGCTCGAACACGTGGAGGCGTGCAATAGTGGCCGTGGCACGTTAGAATGTGTTATGTTATAATTGTTTGGGTCAGGCTAGGCTATGTTTGGAGATGATAGCTTTGACTTTTGTGTTATGTATTGTTATTGGGTGGATTTCTGCTTTCCACTGTGGTATAATTTTCTGCTTGGCTCTGGGGAGTCCAGCAATAATTGGCTCATTACTTTATGCTG
>NW_016925889.1:28141-28754 GCF_001483705.2 Eufriesea mexicana
AGGCCAGCACTGCGTTGCTCTACTCCAGTCGACTCTGGCGATGCGAGCAGTTGCGGTCGTGGCACGATTAGTTTGAGTTGGGTTACGTTTCGTTTGGTTAGCCTAGGCTATGTTTCGTTAGAATTGCTACGACTTTCGTACTATACATCACTACGTATTGGACTCCTGTGATCTACTGTGGCCTAATATATTCTATTCGGCTTTGGTGGGTCCATCAGCAATGGTCGCGGCTACTTATGTTGAGCTATGCTATGTTCCTTTGGGTTAAGTTATGCCAGGTTTGGTTGGGGTATCTTCGACTTCTGTGCCCTTCACTTCATTGCGGTTAATTCCGGCGCACTGCTGTGCTCTACTGAACTCTGCATTGCTCCAGGGAGGCCAGGAGCAGTTGTCGCGGCACGTTATGTTGCGTTATGCTGCCTTTGGTTAAGCAAGATTAGGTCAGGATAGGTTAGAGAATCCACGGCTTTCGTGCTATTCACACCAATGCGGTGGATTCCTGCGCTCTACTGTGCACTAGTACATTCTGTTTGTCTCTGGAGGCCAGCAGCAGTTGTCGCGGCACGTTATGTTGAGCTATGCTACGTTTGGTTATGTTAGGTTAGGTCCTGTT
>NW_016925889.1:28864-31065 GCF_001483705.2 Eufriesea mexicana
TTATTCGGTGGATTTCTGTGATCTACTGTACTCTGCTGCGCTCTGTTTGGCTCTGTGGAAGCCAGGATCAGTGTTCACTGTACGTTACGTTGAGCTGTTCCACGTTTGCTTAGGTTAGGTCATGTCAGGTTTGGTTCGATTATATTCGGCTTTTGTGCTATTCGCTCCAATGCGGTCAATTTCTGCGCTCCACATTGCCATAGTGCATTCTGCTTTTCCCTCTGGAAGCCAGCAATAGTGGTCCCGTCATGTCAGGCTTACTTAAGCCACGAATGTATACGTTACGTTTCGCTAGGTTAGGATAGGCTGCACGGACTCTTGTGGTATACACTGCTGTCCGCTGGATTTCAGTGCTCTAATGTGCTCTGACATGGTTTGCTTGTCTACACAAGGGCCATTATTAGCGGTCGCGGTCGTATATGTTGAGTTAGGCCACATTTGGTTATATTAGGTTTGGCTGTGTCGGGTTAGGGTATGTTGACGACTGTGATATACACCGCAACGATTTCTGCGCTCTACTGTGCTTTGGTATATTCTGCTTGGCCATGGTGAGACCAGCAATAGTGGTCTGGGATCTTTCGGTTGAGTAAGGTTACGTACGTTTATGCTACGGTTTTATAGGTTATGAAACGATAGCCTTAACTTTTGTGCTGTAAACTACTAGTCGGTGGATTTCAGCTCTCTGCTGCGCTATAAAATATTCTGTCTTGCTCTGGGGAGGCCAGAAATATTAATCACGTCACGCTGCGTTGATTTGCACTACGTTTGGATAGGCTGGGTTAGGCCATGTTTGGTTGGTGTATCTTCCACTTTTGTGCTGCGCACTGCATTGCGGTGGACTTCTGAGCTCTGCTACGCTCTGGTATATTCTGCTTGGCCCTGGCAGGGCCAGCAATACTAGTCTCCTCGCGTTAGGTCCTGATACGTTACGCATGCTTCTGTCACGTTTGGTTTGGTTGGGACAAGAGAGCACTGACTTTTGCGTTATACACGGACATTCAGTGCGTTTCTGCATTTCAGTGTGTTCTAACACATTCCGCTTGGCTCTGGGAAGGACAGCAATATTGGTCTTGTCTCGGTATGTTGTGTTACACTACGTTTCGATAGATTTGGTTAGGTCAGTTTAGGTCAGATTATGTTTGACCTTTGTGGTATACACTGCAATGCGGTGGATTTCTGCGCTCTACTCTGCTCTAGTATATTCTGCTCGACGCAGGGGAGTCGCGTAATAGTGGTCGTGGCACGTCAGGTTGTGATAGGTTACGTATGGTTAGATAAGTTTAGGTTAAGTTTGGTAAGGTTTGCTACGACTTTCGTACTATACACTGTTATTCGGCTGATTCCTGTGACCTTCTGTGCTCTGATACACTCTGCGTGGATCAGGGGAGGCCATGAGTAATGGTTGTGGCACGTTATGTTGAGCTATGCTACCTTCGGTTAGGTTAGATTAGGTCAGGTTAGGTCAGTCTACTTTGACTCTTGTGCTGTTCACTCCCATTCGGTAGATTTCTGCGCTCTAATGCACTCTAACATGCTCTGCTTTCCTCTGGAAGGCCAGCAGCATTGGTCTCGTTACTTTATGTTGGGGTACGCTACGTTCGAATAGGTTATGTGGGGCCAAGTTCTGTCAGGATGTGGTTGACTTTTGTGCTATAAACTGCAATGCGGTGAATTTCTGCGCACTACTGCGCTACAGCACATTCTGCTTGTCTCTGTGGAGGCCAGCAATTGTGGTCAGGTCATATCAGGTTGTGTTAGGCTTCGTTTGTGTGGTACATTTTGCTAGGTTACCATAGGCTACTTTGACCTTTGTGCTATTCAGTGCTATTTGGTAGATATCTGCGCTCTAATGTGCTCTAATGCGCTCTGCCTGGCTCTGCGGATGACAGCAATTATGATCTCAGTATGTTATGTATAGATACACTACGTTTGGATAGGTAAGGTATGGTCAGGATGTGTCAGGGGGTATTTGACTTTTGTGCTATTCACAGCAATGCGGTGGATTTCTGCGCTCTACTGTGATCTAGAATATTCTGCTTGGATCTGTGGAGGCCCGCAACAGTGGTCTCGGCACGTTAGGCTGAGTTAGGCTATTTTCCGCTATGTTACGTATGGTGAGGTTAGGATGGAATAGCTTAGCCCATTGTGCCATACGCTGCTATTCGACAGATTTCTGTGCTCCACTGTACTATGATATATTC
>NW_016925889.1:32038-40734 GCF_001483705.2 Eufriesea mexicana
GGTTGCATAATTTTACGATTGGTTAGTATAGGTTATGATTCGTTTGGTTAGTGTAGCTTCTTCTTTCGCGCTATACACTGCCATTCGATGTATGTCAGTGATCTACTGTGCTCTATTACATTCTGCTTTGCTCTGTGGAGGCCAGGAGCAGCGGCCGCGGCATGTTGCGTTGAGCAATGCTACGCACGGTTTGGTTAGGCTAGGCCAGAATAGGTTAGGATATCTTCGACACTTGTGCCATTCTCTGCAAAGCGGTTGATTTCTGCGTGCTACTGTTCTCCAGTTCATTCTGCTTCACTCCGTAGATGCCAGCAGTAGTGTTCTCAGTACGTCAGACTGAGTTTGGGTACGATTGCTTATGTTTCCCTTGGTTATGTTAGGATAGAATTGCTTAGACTTTTGTGCCATACGCTGCTATGCGGTGGATTTCTGCGCTCTACTGAGCTCTGATATATCCTGCTTTGCTCTGTGGCCGCCAGTAATAGTATTCCCGCCACGCCAGCTTGATGTGGGTTACGTTGGACTATGTAATGTCACGTTTGTCTAGTATTACTCCGATTTACGTGCTGTACACTATTATTCGGCGTGTTCCTGTGATGTACTCGGCTCTACTGTATTTTGCTTGGCTCTGGAGTGTCCCGCAACAGTGTTCCCGGAACGCTCTGTTGAGTTACGCTACGTTTGGTTAGGTTAGGTTAGGTCAGGCTATGTCAGGGTATCTACGTCTTTTGTGCTATTCACTGCAATTCATTATACATCTACACAATACTGTGCTACAGTACGCTCTGCTTGTCTCTGTGGAGGTCAGCAATAGTGGTATCGGTACGTCAGGCTGAGTTTAGGTACGCTTGCTTATGTTACGCTTGGTCATGTTGGGATAGAATAGCTTAGGCTCTTGTGCCATACGCTGCTCTTCGGTGGATTCCTGCTCTCTAATGTGCTGTAATGAGCTCAGCTTCGTCCTACGAAGGCCATAAATAGCGGTCGCGGCACGTTATGTTGAGTTAGACTACGTTCGGTTTCGGTTAGGTAAGGTCAGGTTGGGTTAGGATATCTTTGGCTTTTGTGCTCCACACAGCTATTTGGTTGATCACAGCACTCTAATGCGTTCTAATATGCTCTGCTTGCATCTACGAAGGCCGCCAATATCAGCCGCCGCACGTTATGTTGCGTTATGCTACGTTGGGTTAAGCTATGTTATGCCGGGCTTTGTTAGGGCATCCTCGATTTATGTGCTATGCGCTGCTATTCGGTGGATTCCTAAGCTCTACATTGCTCTATTATACCCTGCTGGTCTCTGGGGAGTCGAGATATAGTGGCCGCGGCACATTAAGTGGAGGTAGGCTGCGTCTGTTTTGGTTACGTTAGCTTGGGTTAGGCCTGGATGGATATGACTTGTGCTGTACACTGCGATTATATGGACTTCGACGCCCCGCTGTCCTCTTGTAAGTTCTGCTCGACTCTGCGGAGGCCAGCAATAGCGGTCTCGGCACGTTAGGCTGAGCTATGCCACGTTCGGTTATTATACGTTTGGTGAGGTTAAGACAGTATGGCACATACATCTGTGCTACAGACAGCTACCCGCCGTCATCTGCGCTCTACTGCGTTCTAATATTCTCTGCTTGGCTCTTGTGAGGCTAGCAATAGTCGTCTCGGCGTGTTAGGTTTAGTTGGTATAGGTTTGCATATGACAGGTTTGGTTATGTTTGGACAGTATATCTCAGACCTCTGTGCCATTCGATGCCATTCCGTGGATTTCTGCGCCATACTTCGCTCCAATATGTCCTGCTTGACTATAGAGTTGCGAGTAACAGTGTTCGTAGCAAGTCAGGTTGAGTTAGGTTACGTTTGGTTAGTTTCGGTTATGTTATGTTTGGTTATGCTAGCTATGACCTTCGTACTATGCACTGTTATTCGGTGGATTCCTGTGATCTACTGTGCTCTGCTACCCTCTACTTGGCTCATGTGAGGCCGGGAGCAGTGGTCGCGGCACGTTACGTTGAGCTGCGTACAGTGAGGTGAAGTTAGGACAGGCTTCGCTAGTATGTATATAGTTAGGTTACGTTTGTTTGTGTTGCGTTTTGCTAGGATAGGAGATGATAGGCATGACTTTAGCATTGCAGTTTGCTATTAGGTGGATCCCTGGGCCATAGGGAGCTCTAATCCATTTAGCTTGGCTCTGGGAAGTCCCGGAATAATGGCCTCTGCACGTTACATTGTGTCACGTTACGCTCGGATAGGATGTGTCAGGCAAAGTTTTGCAGGATAGCTTTAACTTTTGTGCTGTACGCTGCTATTCGGTGGGACTCTTCGTTCTGCTGTGCTACAGTATGTCCTGCTTCGCCCTGGGGTGGGCAAAAATATCGGTCTCCGCACGTTGGGTTGTGTCAGGCTATGCTTTGTTTTGTTCCGTTGGTTTGGGTTAGGCTTGGGTATCGTTGACTCTACCGATATGCACTGCAATTGTATGGATTTCTTCGCTCCACTTTCCACTAGCTTGTTCCGCTGGACCATGAGTAGGCCGGCAACAGTGCTCGCGGCACGTTAGGTTTGCTTATGTTACGTACACTTATGTTACGGTTGGCTAGGTTACGAGAGGATAGCAAGGACTTTAGTGCCAAAGTCTGCTATTAGGTGGACTTCTGCGACCTACAGTGCTCTAATATGTTCAGCTTGGCTCTGGCAAAGCCAGCAGTAGTGGTCTGGGCATGTAATGCTGTGTCATGTTACGTTCAGTTAGGTTGAGATAGGCAATGTTTGGTCAGTGTAGCGTTAACTTTTGCGTTGTACGCTGCTATTCGGTGGACTTCTACTATCTACAGTGCTCTATTACGTCCTGCTTGGCCCTGCGGCGGGCAGCAATGTCGGTCCCGGCGCGTTAGGTTGAGCTAGGATAAGTTTGGTTATCCTACGATTGAATAGGTTAGGAGGGGATAGATTTGCCTTTAGTGCTCTAGTCTCCTATTAGGTGGATTTCCGATCACTACGGAGCCTTAATATATTGAACTTGGCTCTGGGAAGGCCAGCAGTAGTGATCTCGGCACGACACGTTGTGTCACGTTAGGTTCGGTTAGGTTAGTTATGGCTTTCTTTGGTCAGTATAGCTTCAACTTTTGTGTTGTACACTGCAGTTCGGTGGATTTCTGCGCTCTGCTGCGCCCTAATATGTCCTGCTTGTCTCTGGGGATGCCAGTAATAGTGGTGGCGGCACGTTACGTTGAGTAAGGTTACGTTCGGTTAGACTGGATGAGGCTGAGTCTGGTTGCGATAGATTTATCTTTTGTGCTGTACACTGCTATTGGGTGGATTTCTGCGATCTACTGTGCTCTAGCATGACCTGCTTGTCTCTGGGGAGGGCGGCAACAGCGGTCGCAGCACGTTAGGTTTCGTTTGGTTATGTTACGGTTGGTCATGTTACTGGAGAATGGCTTCGGCTTTAGTGACATAGTCCGCCATTAGGTGTATTTCTGCTTCCTACGGTGCTCTAAAGTTCTGAGCTTGGCACAGGGGAGGCCAGCATTAGTGGTTTCGGCACGTTACTCTGAGCTATGTTACGTTTGTTTATGTTAAGGTTGGTTAGGTTAGGAGGTGGTAGCTTTGACTTTAGTGCTCTAGTCTGCTATTAGATTGATTTTTGCGCCCTAGAGGGCTCCAGTATATTCAGCTTGGCTCTGGGAAGGCCACCGACAGTTGTCTTAGCACGTTATGCTAAGACACGTTACGTTCTGTTAGTTTGGGTTAGACCAAGCTTGGTTAGGATAGTTTTAGCTTAGCTGGGGAAACCAGCAACAGTGGTCGCTGCACGTTTGTTAGAGTTATGTTACGTCAGTGTATGTTACGTTTGGACAGGTTAGGACAGGGCAGTTTTAACTTTAGTGCCATAGTCGGCTTTTAGGTGCATTTCTGCACTCCAGAGTGCTGTAATATTTTCAGCGTGGCTCAGGGAAGGACAGCAATGGTGGTCTCGGCACGATACGTTTAGTCACGTTACGTTCGGTTAGGTTGGGTTTGGCTAAGCTTCGTTAGGATACCTTCAACTTTTGTACTGCGCAATGCTATTCCGAGGACCTCTGCGTCCTGCTGTGCTCTAGTATACCCTGCATGGCCGCGGGGGCGGGGGCGGCTGCAACAGCGGTTTCGGGACTGTAGGTTGAGTTACTCTACGTTTGTCCATGATTTGATAGGCTTACCTATCTTTGGCTTTTCTGATATACACACCGATTCTATGGATTTTTGCGTTCTTCTCTCCACTACTGTCTTCTGCTTGGCTCTGGGGAGGCCAGCAATATTGGTCACGGCACGTTTGCTTGAGTTAAGTTACGTTTGGTTATGTTACTGTTGGTTAGGTTAGGAGGGAATAGGCTTGACTTTAGTGCTATAGACTGCTATTAGGTGGATTTACACCCCCTACAGTGCTCTCATATTTTCAGCTTGGCTCTGGGAAGGACAGCAACAGTGTACTATGCACGTTACGTTGAGTCATGTTACGTTCGATCAGTTTGTGTTAGGCTATGTTTGGCTAGGATGGCTTTAACTTTTCTGCTCTACACTGATATTCCGTGAATTCTGCGCTCTACTCCGCTCTAGTAAGATCTGCTTGGCTCTGGGGTGGTCAGGAATGGCCGTCCCGGTACATCAGGATGAGTTAGGCTATGTTTGGCTATGTCCAGTTGGTTTAGGTTAGGCTTGTGTAGCTTTGACTTTTCTGATATACACTGCGATTGTACGGATTTCTGCATTCTACTCTCCCTAAATGTGTTCTACGTTTCTCTGGGGAAGCCAGCAATAGCGGTCGTAGCTCGTTAGTTTGGGTTAGGTACGTATGGTTATGTTACGTTTTGTTCGGTTAGGGGAGGATAGATTTGACTTTAGTTCTATGGTCCGCTATTAGGTGGATCTCTGCACCCTACAGTGCTCTAATGTTATCAGCTTGGTTCTGGGCAGGACCGCAATTGTTGTCTCGTACGCTACGTTGAGCCAAGTTACGTTCGGTTCGGTTGTGTTAGGCTATGCTAGGTTAGTAGAGGTGTAACTTTTGTGCTGTGCACTGCTATATGGTGGATTTCTGCACCCTACTGGGCTCCAGAATGTCCTGCTTGGCTCTGGGAATGACAGCTGTAGTGTTCGCCGCACGTTTGGCTTAGTTAGGCTACGTTTGATCATGGCAGGATCGGTTATGTTAGGAGAGCATAGCTTTCACTTTAGCGCTGTTGTGTCCTATTAGGTTGATTCCTGCGTGCTACAGTACTCTAATGTTATCAGGTTGGCTCCTGGAAGGCCACCAATAGCGTTCTCGGCCCGCTATGTTTAGTCAGGTTACGTTCGGTTAGCTTGGGTTAGGCCAAGTTTTGTTAGGGTAGCTTCAACTTCTGTAGATTGCACTGCTTTTGAGAGGATTTCAGCGCTCTACTGGGCTCTAGTAAGTCCTGCTTGGGTCTGGAGGGGGCAGCAATAGCGGCTTTGGCACGCTAAGTTGGGTTAAGCTACGTCTGACCATGCTCTGTCATTTGGCTTAGGTTTTGGTAGCTTCGACTTTTCTGATATACACAGCAATTCTATGTGTTTCTGCGTCCCTCTCTCCACTAATGTGTTCTGCTTCGCTCTGCGGAGGCCAGAAATAGTGGCCGTGGAGCGCTCGATTGTGTTAGGTTACGTTTGGTTAGGTTATGCTAGCATGGGTTGGGTTTTAATTGCTTTGACCTTTTTGCTCTACATTGTCATTCCCTTGCCTCCAGCGCCCCACTCACCACTAATATGTTCTTTATGGCGATGGCGAGACCAGCAATAGTGGCCCAGGCACGTTATGTTGTGTTAGGTTATATGTGGCTATGTTACGTTTGTTCATGTCAGGATAGGATAGCTTTGACTTTTGTGCTTTACACTTCAATTTGGCGGATTGCTGCAATCTTCGTTGCTCTACTATACCATATTCCTTTCTGGGGAGGCCGTCAATGGTGGTCGCGGCGCGATAGGTTTAGTTAGGTAACGTTTGGTTAGGATAGGATAGGATAGGTTCGGTTAGGCTATCTTTCTCTTTTGTTGTGTACATTGCCATTTGGCGGCATTCTGCGCTCTACTGTGCTCCACTACACTCTGCTAGAATCCGGGGATGCCAGCAACAGTGGTAGTGGCACGATAGTTTTTGTCAGGCTACGTTCGGTAATGTCAAAATTGGTTAGGTTAAGACGACGTAGCGTTGACTTTTGTGCTACACACCGCTGTTCGGTGGATTTCTTCGCTCCACGTAGCCCTACCTTATTCTGTTCAACTCTGGCGAGGCCAGTAATGGCCGTCTCGCCGCGTCAGGTTGCGTTAGGCTACGTTTGGCTAGGTTACGTTAGCTTTGGTTAGGTTCGGGTTACTTCGACCCTTGCATTATACAATGCGATTCTACGGATTTCTGCGCTCTAATCTCCTCTATTGTGCTCCGCTTGGCTCTCTGGTGGACAGAAATACTGCTCGCGGCACAATAGGTGGAGCTAGATTACTTTTGGTTAGGTTAGGTTCGGTTGGGTTAGGATAGTTTTGACATATGTGCTCAACATTGACATTCTATGGACTTCCGTACTGTACTGTGCTGTATCACATTCTGCTTGCCTCTGAGGAAGCCAGCAATGGTGGTTTTGGCACGCAAGATTCAGACACTTTACGCATGGCTTGGCTAGGATCGGATAGGCTTGGTTAGCATAGCTTTGGCTTTTGTGCTGTACCCTGCTGTTCAGTGGATTTGTGCGCACTACTGCGATCTAATGTGCTCCGCCTGGCTTTGGATAGGACAGCAGTAGCGGCCTCTCCACGTTACTTTGAGGTAGGTTACGTTCGGTTATGCCAGGATTGGACGAGTTGTGAAAGAATAGCTTCAGCTATTGTGCTATGCAATGCTATTCGGTGGACTTCTGCGCTCTACTGTGCTGCAATATATTCCGATTGTCGCTAGGGAGGCCAGCAATAATGTTCGTCGCACGATAGGTTCAGCTATGTTACGTTTGCTCAGGCTAGGTTAGGTTAAGTTCTGTTGGGGTGGCTTTGTTTTCTGTGCTATAAGCTGCTATTCCATGAATTTCTGCGCTGTACTGTGCTCCAATATGTTCTACTTCGCTCTCGTTATGCTACCAATAGAGGTCTCGGCCTGTTAGGCTTAGTTACTCTGCGTTTGGTTAAGTTAGGTTCGGTCTGGTGCGGGTTGGGATGTCTTTGACTTCTGTGCTATACACTGCTACTCAATGGATTCCTGCGCTTTACGTTGCTCTACTATACCCCGCTCGACACTCGGGAAGCAAGCAATTGTGGCCGTGGCATGTTGGGTTGTGACAGGTTACGTCTGGTTGGTTTAGGTTGTGCTACCTTTTGTCAGTTTCGCTTCGTCTCTCGTGCAATGCACTGCTATTCTGTGGATTCCTGCCCTCTATTCTTCTCTACTGCAATCTCCTTGGCCCTGTGGAGGGCAGCAACAGTGGTCGCGGCACGTTACGCTTAGTTTGCAACGTCAGGTTACGGTATGTTACTTTGGGTTTGGTTTGGATATGTTCGACTCTTCTGCTGTACACCGCTATTCTATGGATTTCTGCTCTCTACTCTCCTCTAATATGTTCTGCTTATCCCTGGAGAGCGCAGTAATAGTGGTCTCGGCTCGTGGGGATATTTGCTTTCGTTAGGCAGTGCTACGATTGGTTATGTTTCGCACACGATAGTCATGACTTTTGTGTCATACACTGCCCATCGGAGGATTTCTCCTGTCAATTGTGCTCTAGCATGCCCTGCTTTGCTCCGTGGAGGCCAGAAACGGCGGTTGTGGCACGTTACGTTGAGCTTCACTACGTTGGGTTAGGTTACGTTAGTTTGGGTTTGGTTCGGATATCTTTGACTTTTCTGCCGTATACTGCGATTCCATGTATCTCTGCGCCCTACTATCCTCTAATATGTTCTGCTTGGCTCTGCGGAGGCCAGCAATAGTGGTGGCGGCATGTTTGGATGAGTATGGCTACGTTTGGTAGTGCTAAGGAAGGCTATGTTAGGATAGGGTACCTTTGACTTTTGTGCTGCATGCTGCTTTTCGGTGGATTTCCCCGCCCTACTGTGCTCTAATATGCAATGATTTGACCTGGGGTGGCTAGAAATGGAGGCGGCGACATGTTTGGTTCTGTTAGGTTAAGTTTGACTAGTTTATGTTAGCGTGGGCAAGGTTCGGATAGGTCTGATCTTTCTGCTGTACACCGCGATTCTATGGATCTCTGCGCCCTGGACTCCAATAATAAGCTGTGCATGGCCCTGTGGAGGGCAGCAACAGTGGTCTCGGCACGTAAGGTTTAGTTATATTTCGTATGGATAGGTTCCATTTGGTCAGATTCGGACGGGATAGCTTTGACTTTGGTGCCATACACTGGTATTCATTGGATTTCTGCGCTCCACTGCGATCTAATGTGCTCTGCCTGGCTTTGCATAGGACAGCAGTAACGGTCCCGCCACGTTACTTTGAGGTAGGTTACGTTCGGTTATGTCACGATTGGATGAGTTGTGAAAGAATAGCTTCAGCTATTGTGCTATGCAATGCTATTCGGTGGACTTCTGGGCACCACTGCGCTCTAATACATTCTGCTTGTCTCTGGGGAGGCCAGCAATAATGTTCGTGGCATGTTTGTTTTAGTTGGGTTCCGTTCGCTTTGGTTAGGATAGGATAAGTTTGGTCATTATGGCTT
>NW_016925889.1:40822-41599 GCF_001483705.2 Eufriesea mexicana
AGACCAGCTGTAGCGGCATCGGTGCGTTAGTCTGAGATACGTTGTGTATGGTTTTATTATGTTTGGTTAGGTTAGGAGAGGATACCTTTGTCTTTTGCGCTATACACTGCGCTTCGCTGGGTTTCTGCGCTCTACATTGCTCCACTATACTCTGCTAGTCTCTGGGGTGGACAGCAATGGTGGTCGTGGCCCGATAGGTTCAGTTAAATTACGTTTGGCTAGGTTATATTGGGTTAGGTTTGGTGGGGGAGGCATTGACTTTTGCGCTTTACACTGCTATTAGGTGGCATTCTGCGCTCTACTGTGCTCTAACCTTTACTGCATGGCTCTGGTCATGACAGCAATAGATGTCACGGGTCGTTAGTTGTATTTATGCTACGTTTAGCTAGGATGGGTTAGGTTTCGTTTTGTTAGTGTGACATTGACCTTTGTGCTATACATTGCTATTCGTTGGATTTCTGCTCGCTACTGTGATCTTATACTCCCTGCCTGGCGATGGGATGGCCAGAAATAATGGCCGCGGCACGTTAGGCTCTGATAGGTTGCGTATGGTTATGATACGTTTGGTTAGGTTAGGAGAGGATAGATTTGACTTTTGCGCTATACACTGCTATTCGGAGGATTTCTGTGCTCAACATTGTTCTACAATACCCTGCTCGACACTCAGAAGGCCAACAATTTTGGTCGTGGCACGTTACGTTGGCTTTGGCTGCGTTAGGTTGGGTCACGTTATTGGGGGTTTGGTTTGGATATCTTCGACTTTTCTGCTGTACATCG
>NW_016925889.1:41664-42466 GCF_001483705.2 Eufriesea mexicana
GGGAGCCCAGGATTAGTGGTGGCGGCAAGTATTGTTGAGCTTACTTACGTTGTGTAGTGTTAAGGTTTGTCAGGTTAGGATCGGGTACCTTTGACTTTTGCGGTTTACACTGCTATTCGGTGGATATCTGCGATCTACATTTCTCTACCATACCCTGCTCGACTCTGCAGGCCAGCAGTTGTGGTTGTAACACGTTAGGCTGAGTTAGGTTAAGTTCGGTTGTGTTAGGTTAGGCTAAGTTTGGCTGGGAACACTTTGACTTTCGTGCTGTACACTGTTATTCGGTGGATTTCTGTAATCTAAAGTGCTCTAATATGTCCTGCGTGGCTCTGGGGAGGCCAGAAGTGAAAGTCTCGTCACGTCACGCTTAGTTACGCTACGTTTGCATAGGTTAGGTGAGGTCAGGTTATGACAGCGTATGTCTGCCTTTTATGCTGTACACTGCACTGCGGATGGTTTCTGCTCACTACTGTGTTCTAGTACATTCTGCTTGTCTTTGTGCAGGACAGCAATATGTGTCTCGTCATGTTTGATTGTGTTACGGTACGTTTCGTTGGACTAAGTTAGGTTAAGCTCGATCACGTTAACATAGACTGTCATGCTATACACTGCAATTCGGAGCATTTCTGCGCTGTACTGTGCTCTACTATATTAAGCTTAGCCCTGGGATTGTCACCAATAGTGGCAGCTGCACGTTACGTTGAGGTATGCTACGTTTGGTTAGGTTATGTTAGCTTCGGTTAGGTCGGGTTGGTTATGACTTACGTGCTATACACTGCGATTGTATGGATTTCTGCGCTCT
>NW_016925890.1:0-946 GCF_001483705.2 Eufriesea mexicana
TCATCAGTCCAATGACAAGTACAGTCATCTACTTGCCGGAGAATAGGTCTATTCAAAGTCTATGAGCAGTCACATCTTGACGATTAGATCGCCTAACGCCTTCAATCCATTGGCAAGTACAGCCATCTGCTTGCCAGAGAATAGGTCTATTCAAAATCTATAAGCTGTCACAGGTCGACGATTAGATCGCCTTACGCCTTCAATCCATTGGCAAGTACAGCCATCTGCTTGCCAGAGAATAGGTCTATTCAAAATCTATAAGCTGTCACAGGTCGACGATTAGATCGCCTTACGCCTTCAATCCATTGGCAAGTACAGCCATCTGCTTGCCAGAGAATAGGTCTATTCAAAATCTATAAGCTGTCACAGGTCGACGATTAGATCGCCTTACGCCTTCAATCCATTGGCAAGTACAGCCATCTGCTTGCCAGAGAATAGGTCTATTCAAAATCTATAAGCTGTCACAGGTCGACGATTAGATCGCCTAACGCCTTCAATCCATTGGCAAGTACAGGCATCTACTTGCTGAGAATAAGTCTATTCAAAATCTATAAGCTGCCATAGGTTAGTGATTAGATCGCCAAACGCCTTCAATCTAATGGCAAGTTCAGCCATCTACTTGCCAGAGAATAGGTCTATTCAAGATATATAACCTGTTATAGCTTGGTAGATCCCCTAACGCCTTCAATCCAATGGCATGTACAGTCATCTACTTGCCAGAGAATAGGTCTATTCCAAATCTATAATCCGTTGTAGCTTGGTGAATAGATCGCTTAACGCCTTCAATCCAATGGCAAGTACAGCCATCTACTTGCCAGAGAATAGGTCTTGTCATAAACTATAGTCTGTTATACCATGGCGAAAGGGCGCCTAAAGCCCTCATTCCAATGGCAAGTACAGCCATCTACTTGCCAGAGAATAGTTCTATTCAAAGTCTATAACCTGT
>NW_016925891.1:0-640 GCF_001483705.2 Eufriesea mexicana
TTCTGCGCTCCGCTTTCCTCAAATATGCCTTGCTTGGTGATGGGGAGTCCAGAAGTAGATTGCTAGGCACATTTGGCATTGTTAGGGTTTGCCAGGTTAGGTTAGGTTATCTCCTACTTTTCTGCTTTACACTTCAACGCGGCGGATTTTTTCCCTCTACTGTGTTCCAGTACACTCTGCTTCGCTCGGTAGAAGTTAGCGGTAGTAGTGTAGGCACGTTACGTTGAGTTATGTTTGGTTAGGTTATGTTACGTTTGGATAGAATAGGATAGGGTAACTTAGACTTTAGCACTGTACACTGCCTCTCGGTGGTCTTCTGCGCCCTTCATTGCTCTACTATACCATGCTCGACTCTGGGGAGGCCAGGAATAGCGGTCATGGTAAGGCAGGTCGAGTTAGGTTACGTTTGGTAAGTTTAGGTGTGGCTACGTTTGGTTAGGGTGGCTTTGACTTTGCGTTATACATTGCTGTTCGGTGGATTTCTGCGCCCTACTGTTTTCCAGTATGTCCTGCTTGGCTCTGTGGAGGCCAGCAATTGTGGTAAGCACGTTATGTTAACATAGTTGACGGTTGTTTGTATTAAGCTTGTTTAGATTACGATAGGAACGCTTTGAGTTTTACGTTCCACACCGCTGTTCTG
>NW_016925892.1:0-4055 GCF_001483705.2 Eufriesea mexicana
TCCACTGGGCTCCAGAATATTCGGCGCGGCTCTGGGGAGGCAAGCAATAGCGGTCTCGGCCCGATACGTCTTGTTAGGCTACTTTCGGCTATGCTTCGTTTTGTTGCGTTAGGATAGGATGGCTTTGTCTACTGCGTTATGCAAAACGATTCTATCGGTTTCTGCTCTCTACTCTCCTCTAACGTCCTCGGCTTCGCTCTGTGGAAGGCAGCGATAGTGGTATCGTTCCGAAAGTGTAAGATATAATACGTTGGGCTACGTTACGTTTGGTTAGGATAGGATGGGTTGCCTCTGACTTTTAAGATATGCACTGCTTTTCGGTGGATTCTTGCGCTCTTCATTGCACTACTGAACCCTTTTGGACCCACGGAAGGCCAGTAGTAGTTGTCTGGGCACGTTAGGTTGAGTTAGTCTATGTTTGGTTGGGTTGTATTAGCTTGGGACTTGTTTGGATATCTCGGACTTCGAAGTGAACACTGTTATTCCGCGGATCTCTGCGCTCTACTGTGCCCTAGTACGTTCCGCTTGGCTCTGGGGAGGTGCTCTAGTATTTTCTGCTCGGTTCTGTGGATGCCAGCAATGGTGGTCCGGTTACGTTTGGTTGGGACAGGCTACGTATGGCTTGGTTAGCTTAGCCGAGGTTAGGTTAGGGTAGATTCGACTTTTCTTCAATACAATTCGTTCCTATGGATGTCTGCGTACTACTCTACTCTATTATGCTCTGCTTTGCGCTGTCGACGCCAGCAGTAATTGTCGCGGCACATGAAATTCGGTTAGGTTTCGTTTCATTAGGTTATGTTAAGTTATGTTTTGTTGGGGTAGCTTTAACTCTTGTGCTATCCACTACCATGCGGTGGATTTCAGCGCACTTCTGTGCTCTAGCACATCCTGTTTGTCTGTGTGGAAGCCTGCAATGGTGGTCCCGTCATGTTTGTGTTGGTTAAGTTACGTTCGTATGTGTTACGTTTGGCTAGGATAGGATAAGCTACTTTGACTTTTGTGCTTTACGCTGCCATTCCGTGGGTTCCTGTGATCGACTCTGCTCCAATACACTCCGCCAGTCTCTAGAGAGGCCACGAGCAGTGGTCGCGGCACATAGTGTTGAGATATGCTACGTTCGGTTAGGTTAGGTTAGGTCAGATTATGTTAATATATTTGCGGCCTTTGTGCTATTCACCGCAATGGAGTGGATTTCTGCGCTCTACTGACCTCTACTACATAATGCGGTTGATTTCTGCGCTCTACTGACCTCTACTACATTCTGCTTAGCCCTGGTGTCGCCAGAAATGTTGTTCGCGGCATGATATGTTGAATTATGCTACGTTTGGTTAGGTTATGTTAGTTTGACTTGGGTTCGTATATCTTCGACTTTTCTGCTCCACGCTGCGATTGTATGGATTTCTGTGCGCCAATCACCTCTAATATGTTCTGATCGGCGCTGAGGAGGCCAGCAATAGAGGTCGCGGCACGCTAGATTTGGTTAGGTCACGTTCGGTTATGTTAAGGTTGGGTAAGTTAGGAGATGGTAGCTTTGCCTTTCGTGCTGTTCATTACTATTCGGTGAATGTCTGCGCTCTAGTGTACCATAAAATTCTCTGCCTGGCTCTAGAGAGGACAGTAATATTGGTCTCGTAAGGCTATGTCGAGTTACGCTACGTTTTGTTAGGTTACTTAGGGTCAGGTTTGGTCTGGGTATGTTTGACGTTTATGCTATACGCTGCAATGCGGTGGATTTCTGCGCTCTGCTGTGCTCTCGTATATTCTGCTTGACTCTGTGGAGGCCAGAAAAATTGTTCTCCTCACATATGTTGGGTTACGTTACTTTTTGTTGGGTTAGGTAATGTCATGTTAGGTCAGGGTACGTTCGTCTTTTGCGCTATACACTGTAATGCGGTGGATTTCGGCGCTCTACTCTGCTCTAATATAACCTGTCCGACTCTGTGGAGGCCAGCAATTGCAGTCTCGCCGCGTTAGGTTGTATTATGTTACGTCTGGTTATGTTACGTTTGGTCAGGTTGGGGTAACATTGCTTTGGCTTTCATGCTAAACACAGATATTCGTTTGGTTTCTGTGCTCTATCGTGTTCTACTATATTCTGCTTGGCTTTGGGGAGGCCAGCATTTATGGCCTCAGCAGGTTACGTCCAGTTATGTCATATTTGGTTTGTTTAGGTTTGCTCAGGTATTATATTCTCTCTCCAACTCTGTTTGGTTCTGGGAGGCCAGAAATAGCGGTATCGCCACGATAGGTAGGGTCAAGTTACGTTTGACACTATTAGGATTGGACAAGCTAGGATAGGATAGCTTCGGCCTTTGTGCTGTACACAGCCATTCGGTGCACCTCTGCGCTCTACATTGCACTAATACGCTGTGTTTGGCCCTTGGGAGCCCAGATGTAGTGATCTCGGCACGTTAGGCTTAGATATGTTACGTCCGGTTACGTTAAGTTTGCTTAGGTTAGGAGAGGATAGCTTTGACCTTACAGATATACACGACTGTTTCATGTATATTTGCGCCCTACTGTGCTATAATATATTCTGCTTGCCCCTGGCTGCCGCAATAGGGGTCTCCGCGCGTTAGGTTGAATTATGTTACGTTTGGTTACGATTCGTTGGTTAGGTTAGGACATGGAGGCATATACTTTTGTGCCACACACTGCTGTTCGGGTGTTTTTCGCGCTACCCTTATCTATAATATTTTCTACTTGTCCCTGGGGAGATCAGCAATAGTGGTCACGGAACTCTAGGTCGGAATATGCTACGCTTGGTGAGGTTACGTTAGTTTGGGTTAGGCACGGATCGCTTTGCTTTTCTGCTCTACGCCGCGATTCTGTAGATTTCTGTGCCCTGCTCTGCTCTATCATGTCCTGCTAGGCTCTGGGGATGCCACAGATAGTGGTTGCGGCACGTTATGTTGAGCTAGGCTACGTTTGGTTGGGTTATGTTAGTCTGGGTTAGGTGTGAATATCTTTGCCTTTTTTGATATGCACTGCAGTTCTATGGATTTCTGCGCTCGGTTGTGGTCTCGTATGTTCTCCTTGGTTCTGGGGAGGACAGCATTGCTGTCCCCGGCACGATATTTTGAGTTAGGCCACGTCTGGTTTGGTTTGGTTGGGTCAGATAGTGTTAGGATATCTTCGACTCCTGTGATATACACAACATTGCGGTGGATTACCGCTATCTGCTGCGCTGTAATATATGCTGCTTGGCTCCGGGGAGGAGAGCAATATTGTCGTCGGCACGTTAGGTTGTGTAAGGTCACGTTTGGTTACGTTACGCTTGGCTAGGTCAGGAGAGATTGGCTTTGACCTTTGTGCTATGTACTGCTATTCGTTTGATTCCTGCGATCTATAGTGCTCTAATATTTTCTACCTGTCTCTGAGGATGGTAGCAGCAGTGGTATTTGCACAAGAGATTTGTATAATTTATGCCTGCTTACGTTACGTGTGGCTGCGATGGGACAGGATAGCTCTGACTTTTGTGCTATACATTGCTTTTCGGTGGATTTCTGCGCCCTGCAGTGGTCTAATATTTTCCGCTGGGCTCTGGGAAGGGTAGCAATAATAGTCTCGCCACGTTACGTAGAGATACGTTAGTTTAAGTTAGGTTATGTTATGTTATGTTCGGTTAGGGTAGCTACTGCTTACATGCTAGACACTGCAATTCTATGGATTTCTGCGCTCTACTGCGGTCTCGTATGTTCCGCTAGTCTCTGCGGAGGACAGCAGGTGTGTCCTGATCACTTTATGTTCAGATCGGTTACGTTCGGATATGTTACATTTGATCAGGCTAGGTTAGGGTGGCATTGACATTTGTGCCACAAACTGAGATTCCATGGATTCCTGTGCTCTTCTCTGCTTCAATAGGTTCCGCTTCACGCTGTGGAGGAGAGCAACAGAGGTTTGGTCACGTTAGTTAGAGTTATATTACGATAGGATAAGTTGGGATAGGTTAGCTGCGTCTTTTCTGCAATACATTGCGTTTCTATGGATTTCTGCTCACCGCTCTACCCTATTACGCTCCGCTTTGTACTGTAAAGGCCAACAATAATGGTCTC
>NW_016925893.1:0-328 GCF_001483705.2 Eufriesea mexicana
CACGTTACGCTTGGCCAGGATAAGACATGGTAGCATTGACGTTTGTGCTATACACTGCTATTACGTGTATTTCTGCAATCTACTGTGCTCTAGTATGTTCTACTTGCCACTGGGGATGCAACAATGGTGGTCCCGGCGCGTCAGAATGTGTTAGGTTGTGTTTGGTTACGTTAGGATTTGTCAGGTTGGGAGAGGACGCTATGGCTTTTGTCCTACACACTGCTATTCGGTGGCTTTTTGCGCTCTTCCTTGCTCTACTATACTCTACTCCAATCTGGGGAGACCAGCAATGGCTGCCGTGGCACTACAGGTTGTATTAGGTTACATT
>NW_016925894.1:0-674 GCF_001483705.2 Eufriesea mexicana
TGCTGCTTTAGTTTTTGAACTGTCCTTCACTTTCCTGTACTATTATTCCTGGTATAGTATCAGAAAATGGATTGTTCAATATTATAAATTTTAACAACTTTGGGGGGTAAAGTAGTCTATCATGTTACAAAAAAGTGGAAATATGATAATTATATCATTTCCTGACATATTTTCTTGTAAACATTAAATTTATCTCATCTACAAGTGCTTCTTTAAGTTTAAGCGTGTTACATATAGTTTCTCCAGTAAATTTACCAAAGATTGTATGTTTATTCTGCAAATCTGGTGTAGAACTAAGAGTAAGGAAGAATTGGGAACTATTGTCATCCTTTTCAGCATTAGCCATAGCAATTAAATCTCGTCGACAAAAACGTAATCTCGTATGAAATTCCTCCTAAAACATATATATCCAATAATTATTTTTTAATAAAAAAAGAATTCATTTCATTTTTAAATATAGTCTCACTTTAAATGGTTTTCCATATATTGTACCACCTTCTCCTGTACCTGTTGAATCACCACCTTGTGTTATGAATCCTTTGATAATTCTATGAGAGATAATGTCACCCTAATAACCTTCCATACATAATGGTATGAAATTTCTACATGTATTTGGAGTTTCTTTTGCCCATAATTCTAACTCAACATCACCAACAGTTGTTTTCATTCCAACC
>NW_016925895.1:0-546 GCF_001483705.2 Eufriesea mexicana
TATGGACGGATGGATTTATGGATGAGTGGATGTATGAATGTATGGATCAATGGATGTGTGGATGGGTTCTTGTATGGATGGATGGATGAATGGTTCGATGGTTGTATGGATGGGTGGATGTGTGGATGCATGGTTTCATGGGAAGGTGGATGTATGGATGGTCGAATGTATGAATGGATAGATGTATGGATTGATCGATGTATGGATGGGAGCTTGAAAGGATGGATGGATGTGTGGTTCGATGGATGTAAGGATGGGTGGGTGTATGGATGGATGGTTGTAAGGGAAGATGAATGTATGGATTGATGTATGTATAGATGAATAATTGTGTGGATGGATGGATGTACGGTTGGATAGATGTACGGTTGGATTGAGGTATGGATTGACGGATGCACGGATGTACGGATGTGTGGATGTATATATGTATGGGTGTATGGATTTATGGTTATATGGGTGTATGTATGGATGGATGTGTGGATGCATCTATGAGTGGATGGCAGGATGTATGGATGGATGGACGTATTGATATACATTTGCATGGGCGCA
>NW_016925896.1:0-2167 GCF_001483705.2 Eufriesea mexicana
TCAATAAAATTGAATTTTCCAGGAAGATTCTATAGCTTTGCAATGCCTATAGCACGCCAAGAGTACCTTCCCTCCTTATTTATGCAAGAAAGTTAGCTCACAGCGATATTAGCCGAAAATGCCATTAGAATTCGATTTTCCAGCCAGATTCTACAGCATTCCAATGGATATAGTACGCCAATTGAATCCTTCCCCCTTATTTATGAAAGAAAGTAGCTCACCATGGTATTAGTCGAAAATGACAATAAATTTGAATTTTTCGACCACATTCTATATCATTGCAAAGGCTATAGCACGCCAATAGTATCTTACAGAATGTTTCCCACTTACTTACGCAAGGAAGTTAGCTCACCACGATATTAGTCGAAAATGTCAACAAAATTGATCTTTCCAGCCAGATTCTACTGAATTGCAATGGCTATTGCACGCCAAGAGGATCTTTCCTGCTTACTTACGCGAAGAAGATAGCTCACCACGATATCAGTCGAAAATGACAGTAAAATTGAATTTTCCAGCAAGACACTGTAGCATTGCAATGCCTATAGCACGCCAACAGAATCTTTTCACCTTATTTAAGCAAGAAAGTTCGCTTACCGCGATAATAGTCGTAAATGTCAAGAAAATTGAATTTTCCAGCCAGACGCTATAGCAGTGCAATGGCTATAGCAGGCCAATAGAATCTACCATGCTTAATTATGCAAAAAGATAGCATCCCAACGATATTAGGCGAAACTGTCAATATAATTGAACTTACCAGCCTGATTCTATAGCATTGCAAAGGCTGCAACACGCCAATAGTATCGTTCCGCCTTATTTATGAAAGAGAGTTAGCTCACCACGTTATTAGTCGAATATGTCAACGAAATTGTATTTTCCAGCCACAATCTATAGCATTGCAATGGCTATAGCACTCAAAAAGCATCTTTCCTCCTTACTTGCGCAACGAAGTTAGCTCACCACGATATTAGTCGAAAATGTCAACAAAATTGTATATTCCAGACACATTCTATTCCATTGCAATGACTATATCACGCCAAGAGTATCTTTCCTGCTTACTTACGCAAGGAAGTTAGCTCACCATGATATTAGTCGAAAATGTCAACAAAACTGTATTTTCCAGCCACAATCTATATCATTGCAATGGCTATAACACTCAAAAAGCATCTTTCCTCCTTATTTATGCAAGCAAGTTAACTCACCACGATATCAGTCGAAATTGTTAGTAAAATTGAATTTTCCAGCAAGACACTGTAGCATTGCAATGCCTATAGCACGCCAACAGAATCTTTTCTCCTTATTTAAGCAAGAAAGTACGCTTACCGCGATATTAGTGGTAAATGAAATAAAATTGGGTTTTCCAGCCAGACACTATAGCAGTGCAATGGCTATAGCATGCCAATAAAATCTACCATACTTAATTATGCAAAAAGATAGCTCCCAGCGATATTAGCCGAAAATGTCAAGAGGTTTGGAATTACCAGCCAAATTCTACAGCACTGCAATGGATACAGCACGCCAATTGAATCCTTCCTCCTTATTTATGAAAGAAAGTAACTCACCATGATATTAGCCGAAAATGACAATAAATTTGAATTTTTCGACCACATTCTATATCATTGCAAAGGCTATAGCACGCCAATAGTATCTTTCCCCCTTACTTACGCAAGCAAGTTAGCTGACCACGATATTAGTCGAAAATGTAAACAAAATTGTATTTTCCAGCCACATTCTGTACCATTGCAATGGCTATAGCACTCAAAAAGCATCTTTCCTCCTTACTTACGCAAGCAAGTTAGCTGACCACGATATTAGTCGAAAATGTAAACAAAATTGTATTTTCCAGCCACATTCTGTACCATTGCAATGGCTATAGCACTCAAAAAGCATCTTTCCTACTTACATACGCAAGGAAGATAAATAACCACGATATTGGTCGAAAATGTCAACAAAATTGTCTTTTCCAGCCACAATCTATATCATTGCGATGGCTATAGTACTCAAAAAGTATCTTTCCTCCTTACTATTGCCAGGAAGTTAGATCACAACGATATTAGTCGAAAATGGCAACAAAATAGTACTTTCCAGCCACATTCTATGCCATTGGAATGGCTATATCACGCAAAAAGCATCTTTCCTCCTTACTTATGCACGGAAGTTAGCTCACCAC
>NW_016925897.1:0-1474 GCF_001483705.2 Eufriesea mexicana
AGTTTCTACTGGCGTGCTATATCCATTGTAATGCTATAGAATCTATCTGGAAAATTGAATTTTGTTGTCATTTTCGACCATTATCGTGGTGGGCTAACTTTCTTGCATAAATAATGGGGATGGATTGTATTGGCGGGCTAAAGCCGAAGCAATGCCATATAATCTGGCTGGAACATAAAATTTTATTGACATTTTCGTCTAATATCGTGGTGAGTTAACTTTCTTGCATAAATAATGGGGATGGATTGTATTGGCGGGCTAAAGCCGAAGCAATGCCATATAATCTGGCTGGAACATAAAATTTTATTGACATTTTCGTCTAATATCGTGGTGAGTTAACTTTCTTGCATAAATAATGGGGATGGATTGTATTGGCGGGCTAAAGCCGAAGCAATGCTATATAATCTGGCTGGAACATAAAATTTTATTGACATTTTCGACTAATATTGTTGTGAGCTACCTTTCTTGCATAAACAAGGAGGAATAATACTATTGGCGTGTTATAGCCGTTGCAATGCTATAGAATCTGGCTGGAAAATCAAATTTTATTAACATTTTCTTCGGATTTCGTGGCGAGCTAACTCTCTATCATAAATATGGAGGGAAGATACTATTGGCGTGCTATATCCATTGCAATGATATAGAATCTGGCTGGATGTTTCAATTTTAATCACATTTACGGCTAACGCCGTGTTGAGCTATCTTACTTGCGTAAATAAGGAGGAAAAATTCCATTGGCGTTCTATAGCCATAGCAATGCTGTAGAGTTAGGCTGGAGAAACCAGTTTTATTTACATTTTCTTCCAATTTCGTCGTGAGGTATCTCTCTAGCTTAAATAAGGATGGGGAGATTCTATTGACATGCTATAGCCACTGCAATGCCATTGAATCTTGCTGGAACATTAAATTTTATTGACATTTTCGACTAATATCGTGGTGACCTATCTTCCTTGGATATATAAGCAGGATAGATTCCACTGGAGTGCTGTAGCTATTGCAATGCTATAGAATCTGGCGGGAAAATTCGATATTATTGTCGTTTTCGACTAATATCGTTGTGGGCTATCTTCCATGCATATATAAGGAGGAAAGATACTAGTGGCGTGCTATAGCCATTACAATGCTATAGAATCTGGCAGGAGAATAGATTTTTATTGACATCTTCGACTCATATCGTGGTGAAATAAAATTCTTGCATAAATAATAATGAAATACTCTAATGGCGTGCAATAGCCATTGTAATGCAGTATAATCTGGCTGGAGAATTCAATTTTATTGCCATTTTCGACGAATATCGTGGAGAGCTACCTTTCCAGCATAAGTAATGAGAAAAGATTCTTTTGGCGTGCTATAGCCATTGCAATGTTATCCAATATGCCTGGAAAATTCAATTTTATTGACATTTTCGACTTATACTATGGGGACATAGCTTTCTAGCATAAATAAGGACGATAGATACTATTGGCGCGATGTA
>NW_016925897.1:1571-4889 GCF_001483705.2 Eufriesea mexicana
TCTAGCTTAAATAAGTATGGGGAGATTCTATTGACATGCTATAGCCACTACAATGCCATTGAATCTTGCTGGAACATTAAATTTTATTCACATTTTCGACTAATATCGTGGTGAGCTAACTTCGTTGCATAGATAAGGAAGAAAGATCCTATTGGCGTGCAATTGCCGTCGCAATGCTATAGAATCTGCATGGAAAATTTAATTTTATTGACATTTTCATTATTGACATTTTCAAATAATATCGTGGTGAGCCAACTCTCTTGCACAAATAAGGAGGAAAGACTATATTGGCGGGCTATAGCCGTTGCAGTGCTATAGAGTCTGCCTGGAAAATTCAATTTTATTGACATTTTCGACTAATATCGAGGTGACCTATGTTTCTTGGATATATAAGCAGGAAAGATTCTACTGGAGTGCTGTAGCTATTGCGATGCTATAGAATCTGGCGGGAAAATTCGATTTCATTGTCGTTTTCGACTAATATCGTTGTGGGCTATCTTTCGTGCATAAATAAGGAGGAAAGATACTAGTGGCGTGCTATAGCCATTACAATGCTATAGAATCTGGCAGGAGAATACATTTTTATTGACATTTTTATTGACATCTTCGACTCATATCGTGGTGAAATAAAATTCTTGCGCAAATAATAATAAAATATTCTAATGGCGTGCAATAGCCATTGTAATGCAATATAATCTGGTTGGAGAATTCAATTTTATTGCCATTTTCGACGAATATCGTGGAGAGCTACCATTCAGCATAAGTAATGAGAAAAGATTCCTTTGGCGTGCTATAGCCATTGCAATGTTACCCAATATGCCTGGAAAATTCAATTTTATTGACATTTTCGACTTATACTATGGGGACATAGCTTTCTAGCATAAATAAGGACGATAGATACTATTGGCGCGACATAGCCATTGAAATGCTATAGAATCTGGCTGGAAAATTCAATATTATTGACGTTTTCTACTAATATCGTGGTGAGCTATCTTTCTAGCTTAAATAAGGATGGGGAGATTATTGACATGCTATAGCCACTGCAATGCCATTGAATCTTGCTGGAACATTAAATTTTATTGACATTTTCGACTAATATCGTGGTGAGCTAACTTCGTTGCATAGATAAGGAGGAAAGATCCTATTGGCTTGCAATTGCCGTCGCAATGCTATAGAATCTGCATGGAAAATTTAACTTTATTGACATTTTCAAATAATATCGTGGTGAGCCAACTCTCTTGCACAAATAAGGAGGAAAGACTATATTGGCGGGCTATAGCCGTTGAAGTGCTATATAGTCTGGCTGGAAAATTCAATGTTATTGACATTTTCGACTAATATCGTGGTGACCTATCTTTCTTGGATATATAAGCAGGAAAGATTCTACTGGAGTGCTGTAGCTATTGCAATGCTATAGAATCTGGCGTGAAAATTCGATATTATTGTCGTTTTTGACTAATATCGTTGTGGGCTTCCTTTCGTGCATAAATAAGGAGGAAAGATACTAGTGGCGTGCTATAGCCATTACAATGCTATAGAATCTGGCAGGAGAATACATTTTTACAGACATCTTCGACTAATATCGTGGTGAAACAAAATTCTTGCATAAATAATAATGAAATATTCTAATGGCGTGCAATGGCCATTGTAATGCAATATAATCTGGCTGGAGAATTCAATTTTATTGACATTTTCAACTAATATAGAGGTGAACTAACTTTCTTGCATATATAAGGAGGAAAGATTCTACTGGTGTACTATAGTCATTGGAATCCTATCGAATCTGGCAGGAAAATCCAATTTTATTGACATTTTCGAATAAGATCGTGGCGACCTAACTTACTTGCATACATTAAGGGGAAAGATTCTACTGGCGTGCTATATCCATTGTAATGCTATAGAATCTGGCTGGAAAATTCAATATTATTGTCGTTTTCGAATAATATCGTGGTGAGCTAACTTTCGTGCACAAATAAGGAGGGAAGATACTAGTGGCGTGCTATAGCCATTGCAGTGCTGTAGAATCTGGCTGGAAAATTCAATTTTACTGACATTTTCGACTAATATCGTGGTGAGCTATCTTTCTTGCATAAGTAAGGAGGAAAGACTCTTGTGGCGTGCTACAGCCATTGCAATGCTATAGGATCTGGCTGGAGAATACATTTTTATTGACATCTTCGACTAGTATCGTGGTGAAATATCATTCTTGCATAAAAAATAATGAAATATTCTATTAGCGTGCTATAGCCATTGTAATGCCATATAATCTGGATGGAAAATTCAATCTTATTGCCATTTTCGTCTAATATCGTGGTGAGCTAACTTTCTTGCATATATAAGGGGGAAAGCTTCTACTGGCGTGCTATATCCATTGTAATGCTATAGAATCTATCTGGAAAATAGAATTGTATTGACATTTTCGACCAATATCGTGGTGGGCTAACTTTCTTGCATAAATACGGAGGAAAGACTCTAGTGGCGTGCTACAGCCATTGCAATGCTATAGGATCTGGCCGGAAAATACATTTTTATTGACAACTTCAACTAATATCGGCGTGAAATAACATTCTTGTATAAATAATAATGGAATATTCTGTTGGCGAGCGATAGCCATTGTAACGCAATATAATCTGGCGGCAAAATTCAATTTTATTGCCATTTTCTACTAATATCGTGGTGAGTTAACTTTCTTGCATAAATAATGGGGAAGGATTGTATTGGCGTGCTAAAGCCGTAGCAATGCTATAGAATCTGGCTGGAACATTAAATTTTATTGACATTTTCGACTAATATTGTTGTGAGCTATCTTTTTTGCATAAGCAAGGAGGAAGAATACTATTGGCGTGCTATAGCCGTTGCAATGCTATAGAATCTGGCTGGAAAATACAATTTGATTAACATTTTCTTCGGATTTCGTGGTGAGCTAACTCTCTATCATAAATATGGGGGGAAGATACTATTGGCGTGCTATATCCGTTGCAATGCTATAGAATCTGGCTGGATGTTTCAATTTTAATCACATTTACGGCTAACGCCGTGTTGAGCTATCTTTCTTGCGTAAATAAGGAGGAAAAATTCCATTGGCGTTCTATAGCCATAGCAATGCTATAGAATCAGGCTGGAGAATCCAGTTTTATTTACATTTTCTTCCAATTTCGTGGTGAGCTATCTTTCTAGCTTAAATAAGGATGGGGAGAATTCTAGCTTAAATAAGGATGGGAAGATTCTATTGACATTTTCGACTAATATCGTGGCGAGAAGACTTCGTTGCATAGATAAGGAAGAAAGATCCTATTGGCGTGCAATTGCCGTCGCAAT
>NW_016925898.1:0-217 GCF_001483705.2 Eufriesea mexicana
GGATATACGTATGGATGGATGTATATATGTATGGATGTATGGATTGATGGATGTATGGATGGAATCAGGTATGTATGGATGGATGTAAGGATGTATGGATGTATGTATGGATGGATGTATGGATGGATGAATGTATGGATTGCTGGCCGTATGGATGGATGGAGGTATGGATGGATTGAGGTTTGGCTGGTCGGATGTACGGATGAATGGATGTATG
>NW_016925899.1:0-1448 GCF_001483705.2 Eufriesea mexicana
TTTTAATAGGTTATGTCTGGTTACGTTTGGTTAGGGTGGCTTCGTATTCCGTGGTGTACACTACTACCCGGTGGGCTCATGTGTTGTACGGTGAAAAAGTATATTCTGCTTGACTCTGCGGAGTATTGCAGCACTGGTCGCGGCGCGCTCTGTTGAGCTACGCTACGTTCGCTTCGGTTATGTAAGCTCAGGTGATGTTAGGATATCTTCGACGTTTGCGCTATTCCCTTCAATGCGGTTCATTTCTGCGCACTACTGACTTCTAGTACACTCTGCTTGTCTCTGTGGAGGTCAGCATTAGCGTTCTCGTCATGCTGGGTCGAGTTAGGTCTGGATGTATTACGTTTGGCCAGGTTAGGATCGGCTACCTTGACTTTCATGCCTTGAACTGCCATTCCGCGGTTTCCTGTTATGTACTGTGCTCTGCTACATTCGGCTTGGCACTGCGGTGTCCAGGTGCAGTGTCCGCGGCACGTAATGTTGAGTTATGCTACGTTTGGTTAGCTTAAGTAAGATCAGCTTTTGGCAGGGTGTGTTTGACATTTGTTCTATACTCTGCAATGCGGTGGATTCCTGCGCTCTACTGTGCTATAGTACATTCTGCTTGTCTCCGTGGAGGCCAGCAATATTGTTTTGGGACTGTTAGTTTGGACTATGCTACCTTCGTTTGTGCAACGCTTAGTGAGGTCAGGGCAGTAGAATATAGACCTTTATGATATACACTGCTATACGCGGCCTTCTTCGTTCTACCTTTTTCCAATATTTTCTGCTTGTCCCTGTGGAGGCCAGCAATATTGTTCTGGGCATGTTAAGTTGTGCTGCGTTACTTTCCGTTAGGTTAGGTTAGGAACGTTCGGTAATGATTTCCTTGGCTTTGTGCTACTACTTTCCGTTAGGTTAGGTTAGGAACGTTCGGTAATGATTTCCTTGACTTTGTGCTGCACACTGCTATTCGATGGATTTTTGCGCTCTACATTGCTCTACTATATTCGGCCCGACTGTGCGGAGGCGAGAGTTACTGATCATCGCACGATAGTTTGGATTAGGTTACGTTTGGTATGGTTAGGTTAGGCTAAGTTTGATCAGGATAGTTTTGACTTTCGTGCCATACCCTCATTTGCGGTGAACTCCTGTGTTCTACTGTGCTCTACTATGTTCTGCTTGTCTCTGGGGAGGCCGGCAATAGTGGCCTCAGCACGCACGGTTGAGTATCGCTACGCTAGGTTATGTCACGTTTGGCCAGGTTAGGATGGAGTATATTAGACTTTTGCGCCATTAACAGTTATCCGGTGGATTTGTACCCTCTACTGTTCTCTAATGTGTCCCGTTTGGCTGTGGGGTTGCCGGTAATAGTGGTCTCGGTACGTTATGTTGATATAGGCTTCGTTTCGTTAGGTTAGGTTTGGAAGGCTTGGTTAGGGTTCCTTTTACGTTTGTGCTATACACTG
>NW_016925900.1:0-3252 GCF_001483705.2 Eufriesea mexicana
TCGGGTGCGATTACTCGTCGCGCCGGGAGGGAACTGCGGTTGCGTCGCGGGGGCGTCCTGGCACTTTGGTCACCGCGAAGTCCAGGGCGCACCGAAATGCGAAGGGCTGGCCATCGTGGGGGTTTTAGTGGTTAAAAATCCCACATGACCCCGCCCCCTCCCCTGAGGGGGCCGGGTATCTTTGGAAGATTTCCCCCACGCGAAAAGGAAAAAGATTAGGATATCTTTGGGCTTTGCGCTTTACACTGCATTGCGGCGGACGTCTGCGCTCTGCTGAGATCTAGTATATTCTAGTCGACTCTGTGGAAGTCATCAATGGTTCTGTTGGCACGTTAGGTTGAGTTGGGTTACGTCTGGCTAGGTTACGTTTGTTCGTGTTGGCATTTGAGAGCTTCGACTTCCTTGGTATACACTGTCATTCGGTGGACTTCTGTGCTCTACTATGCTCTGCTCGACTCTGGGAAGGCCAGCAGTTACAGTAGCGGCTCCTTGGATTGTGTTTGGTTACGTATGTTGCGATTTGATAGGTTTGTAGAGCATAGGATCGAATTTTCTGCTGTACACTGAGGTTCTATGTATATCTGCGCTCTACTTTCCCGTAATGTGCTCAGCTTGACTCTGTGGAGAACAGCAATTCAGATCGCGGTACGTTACGTTGGATCAGATTACGTTTGGTTAGGATAGGTTGGTCGGGGTTAGGTATGGATGGCTTTGCCTTTTGTGCCTTACACTGCCATTCGGCGGATTTCTGCACTCTACTGCGCTCTAAGGTGCTCTGCTGGGATCTGAGGAGGCCCGCAATAGCGTTCTCTGCTTGTTAGGTGGAGCTATGCTACGTTTGGTTAGGTTACATTTCTTTGGATTAGGTCTGCATGCCTTCGACTTTCGTGGTACGCAATGCTATACGATGGCTTCCTGCGCTCTGCCGCGCTCTGGTATTTCCTGTTTCGCACTTGGAAATCCAACAATATCGGTTTCGTCACGTTGGTTTATATCGGGCTACGTGTGTTTATATTACGTTTGGACCGGTTCAGAGAGGGAAGCCTGAACTTCTGTTTTACACGTTGCTATTCTGCTGATTTCTACTCTACACATTGCTCCGCGATACCATGCACGACTTTGGGAATGCAAGTAATAGTGTCCCGGTACGTTAGTTTGGTTTATACTACGTTCGGTTAGATTATGTTTGGTCAGTGTATGAGAGGATAGCATTGACTTCTGCGCTATATACTGCTATTAGGTGGGCTTCAGCGCCACACTGTCCTAATATGCTTTGTTTGGCGATCTCGGCACGTTATGGTGGATTATTCTACGTTTGATTCAGTTACATCCATTTGGATTAGTTAAGGATAGCTTTGACTTTCTTGGAATAGGCAGTTATACGGAGAATTTCTGCGCTCTGGTGTGCTTTACTATACTCTGCTCGACTCTGGCGGGCCGGTGATATTGCTCCAGGCACGTTAGTTTCATTTAGGCCGCGTATGGTTATGTTACGCTTTATCAAGGCAGGAGAGGATGACAATGACTTTTGTGCTATATACAGCTATTCGGTGGACTTCTGTGCTCTACTGTGCTCTTGTATGTTCTGCTCGGCTTTGGGGATGCAAGAAAGAGTAGTCTCGGCACGCTTGGTTGGGACAGGTTCCGCGTGGCTTGGCTTTGTTGGACCAGGTTTGGTTAGGATAGCATTGACATATGTGCTATACACAGCTGCTCGGTAGATATCAGCGCTCTGCATTGCTCTACTGGCATCTGCTTGTCTCTGGGGAGGCCAGCAGTAACGGTCGTGGCACGTTTGCTTGAGTTAGGTTTCGTTTGACTGGGTTAGTTAATGTTACGTTTGGTCATGATTGCTTTGATATTTGTGCTATAGACTACTCTTCGTTGGATTTATGCGCCCTAATGTGCCCCAATAAGTTCTACTTGGCTCTGTGGAGGCAGGCAATAGGGATAGCGTCGGGTTAGTCTGAGTTATGTTACGATTGGTTAGGTTAGGGGAGGACAGCTTTGACTTTTGCGCTACGCACTGCTATTCGGCAGATATCTGCGATCTGCATTGCTCTGCCATCCTCAGCTTTTCTCCGGGATAGCCAGCGATAGTGGTCGTGTCGTGTTTGGTTTAGTTATGTTACATTTGGCTTGGATGTGTTAGGTTATGTTTGTTAATGGTTGCATCGGCATTTGTCATTTACACTGCCATTCGTTGGATTGCTGCTCTCCGGCGTGCTATAGTATTTTCTGCTTTGCTATGGGGAGGCCAGCAGTAGCGGTCTCGACACGTTAGGATAGTCATGTTACGTTTGGTTATGTTACGTTTGATATTGTTGGGATAGGGCTGCTTGGACCTTTGTGCTATACATTCGCATTCGGTGGATTCCTGCGCTCTACATTACTTTTCTATACTCCTCTCCACTATCAGGAAGCCTCCAATAGCGGTTGGGGCACGTTATGTTGAGTTAGGTTACGTTTGGTTAGGTTACGTTTAGTTAAGTTCTGTTAGGATAACTTTGACTTTCGTGATATACACAGACTTTCGGTGGTTCTCTGCCCTCCACTGCGCTGTTCCATTATTTGTTTGGCACCGGGGTGGCGTGCAATTGTTGTCGCGGCACGTTACGTTGAGCATGCCTATGTCAGGTCTGGTTATGTTAGTTTGGGTTAGGTTTCGGTGTCTCTGACTTTTTTGCTTTACACCGCGATTCTCTGGATTTCTGCGCTCCACTATCCTCTAATATATTCTACTTGGCTCTGGTGAGGCCAGCAATAGTGGTGGCGGCACGTTAGGTTATGTTACGATGTGTTGGGTTCTGCTAGCATGGGCTGCGTTCGGATAGCTATGATCTTTCTGTTATCCACTGCCATTATATTCACTTCTGCGCTCCATTCTCCTCCAATATGCCACGCTTGGCGATGCGGAGGCCAGCAATATTGGTCTAGGCACGTTAGGCTTCGTTAGGTCTAGCTTAAGTATGCTAAGATTGGTAAGGTTCGAGAGGATGAATATGACTTTTGCGCTATATACCGCTATTCCGTAGACTAATGTGCCATAATGTGCTCCAAAATGCTCTGTCTGGCTCTGCGGAGGCCAGCAGTAGTGGTCTCTGCACGGTCGGTTGAGCTAGGTTACGTGTGGTTAAGTTATGTTCGTTTGCTTTGGTTCGGTTATATTTGACTTCCTTGGCATATGCTGCTATAAGGTGGATTTCTGCGCTCTACTGCGATCTACGATACTCGGCAAGACCCTGGGGGGGG
>NW_016925900.1:5900-24217 GCF_001483705.2 Eufriesea mexicana
TCGCGGGGGCGTCCTGGCAATTGCGTCGCCGCGAAGTCCAGGGCGCACCGAAATGCGAAGGGCTGGCCATCGTGGGGGTTTTAGTGGTTAAAAATCCCACATAACCCCGCCCCCTCCCCTGAGGGGGCCGGGTATCTTTGGAAGATTTCCCCCACGTGAAAAAAAAAGAAAAAAAGAAAAAAGAAAAAAGAAAAGGATACCTTGGACTCTTCTGCTGTACTCTGAACTGCTGTTTATTTTCGAGCTCTGCTGTGCTCGAGTATGTATATCTTTTCTCTGGGAGGGCCAGCAATAGTGTTATCCGCACGTTACGTTGAGTTATGCTACTTTCGGTTAGGTTAGGTTTGGTCAGTGTTGGTCAGTGTATCTTTGACTTTTGTGCTGTACACTGCTTTTTGGTGGATTAAACCCCGCTACATTGCTCTACTCTGCTCTGCTCGTCTCTGGGACGTCCAGAAATTGTGGTTCCGGAACATTAGTTTTATTTATGCTACGTTTGGCTATGTTAAGATTGGTTGGGTTAGGAGGGGATAGCACCCACTTTTGTGCTATATACTGCTGCTCGTTGGACTTCTTCCCTATACTGTGAACTAAAATACTCTGCTTGGCTCTGGAGAGGCCAGAAATAGTGTGCTCGGCACGCTTGGTTGAGTTATGTTACGTTTGGTCGGAATAGGTTAGCATAGTGTAAGGAAGTATATCTTTGACTTTTGTGGCATGGACTGCTATTGGGTGGATTTCTGCGCTCTACTGATCTCTACCGCATTCTGCTAGGCCCTGGGGAGACCAGAAATTGTGGCTGCTGCGCGTTATGTTGAATTAGGCTTCGTTTGATATGTTACGTTACTTTAGGTGAGATTTAGATTCCTTTGATTTTTTTGCTATGCACTGAGTTTCTATGGATTTTTGTGCTCTGCTCCCCCTTGATATGTTATGCTTGGCTCTGGGGGACTAACAGTAGTGGTCGAAGCACGTTGGGTGTTAATATGTTACGTTTGGTTATGTTACGTTTTGATAATTTAGGACTGGGAACTTTGACATTTGTGCTATACAGTGCGATTCTAAGGGCTTCCTCTCTCGACACTCCTCTAATGTGTTCTGCTTGACTGTGGGAAGGTGAGCAATACTGGTCGCGGCACGTTAGGTTGTGTTAGATTACGTTTGGTCATGTCAGATTCGGCCGGGTTAGGCAAGGGTAGCCTCGACTTTTGTGCTATGGACTGCTAGCCGGTGGATTTCTGCGCTCTGCTCTGCTCTAATAAGCTATGCTTGTCTCTGAGGTGGCCAGCAATGGTGGTATCGGCACGCTAGGTTTATCTACGATATGCATGGCTAGGTCACATTGGTTTGGGTTAGGCTTGCATAAATTTGACTTTCGTGGTACACGGTCGTGGATTCGGTTATATGACGTTTGGACAGATTAGGATAGGATAGCTGCGACTTTTGTGCTATACACTGCTATACGGTGGATTTCTACGCTCTACTGTGATCTAATATGGTCTGCTCAGCTCTGGGGAGGCCAGCAACAGTGGCCTCTGCGCGTTAGGTTCTGATGTGTAACGTTTGGTTACACTACGTATGGTTAGGTTGGGATAGGGTAGCATTGACCTTTATGCTATACACTGCGATTCTATGGACTCCTGCGATCTACATTGCTCGAATATGATCTCCTTCGGTCTGAGGACGGCAGCAATAGATGTCTCGGCACGTTAGGAAGGGTTAGGTTAGGTTTAGCTGCGTCAAGTTTGGTTAGGTTAGGATAGGTTAGCTTTGACTCTTGTGGTATAAACAGCTATACGGCGAGGTTATGCGCTCTACTGTGCTCTAGCATGTTCTCCTTTGCTCTGGGGGCCAGGAATGGTGGTCTCGGCACGCTAGTTTGAGTCAGGTTACCCTTGCCATCGCTACGTTGGGGCATGTTTGGTTACGGTAGCTTTGACTTCTGTGCTATACACTGCTGTTCGGTTGACTTCTGCGCTCTAATGTGATATAATAAGATCTGTTTCGCTCTAGGGTTGCCAGGAATGGTGGTGTCTTCGAGTTAGTTTGAGTTATGCTAAATTTGGTTGGGATACGTTGGCCCTGGGTAGGCTTTGACAGCAGTGACTTTCGTGCTATACGATGATATTCGGTGGAATCCTGCGCTCTACCGTGCTCCAGTATACTCTGCTCGAATATGGGGTTGCCAGTAATAGTGGTGGCAGCACGTTACGTTCAGATATGTTACGTTCGGTTACCTGACGATTTGTTAGGTTTAGAGAGGTTGCCCTTAACTCTTATGCTTTACACTGCTATTAGGCGGATTTCTGCGCTTGACTGTGATCTAATATTCCCTGCTTTGCTCTGCGAATTCCAGAAATAGCGGCCGCGGCACGTTAAGCTTAGTTATGTTACGTTTGATTCGAGTAGGTTCGTTTGCATTAGGTTAGGATGTCTTCGACTTTCGTGCCATACACTGCCATCATATGGACCTCTGCGCTGTACTTTCCTCTAATGTGCCCTGCTTGGCTATGGGGAGGCCAGGAGTAGTGGCCTCGGCACTTTAGGTTATGATAGGTTGCGATTGGATATATTACGTTGGGATAGGTTACGATAGGATAGTTTTGACTTTTACTCCATACGCTGCTGTTCGGTGGATTTCTGGGCTCTGCATTGCTCTAATACGCTTTACTTAGCTCTAGGAGGTCAGCAATATAAGTCTCGGCACGTTATGTTGAGTTAGGCTACGATTGGTTATGTTACGTTTGGCTATGTTAGGACAGGGAAGGTTTGACTTTTATGATGTACAACGCCATTCCGTGGATTTGAACGCTCTGCATTGCTCTAATATGCTCTGCTTGGCGCTCGGGAGGCCAGCAATTATAGTCTCGGCAACTTATATTGAGTTAGGCTACATTTGGTTGTGCTATGTTTTAATAGGCTAGGACAGGAAATCTTCGGCTTTTGTGCTATACACTGCCGTTCTGTGGGTTTCTGCTCTCTACTGTGCTCTAATATGCTCTTCATGGATGTGAGGAGGCCGCCAATTGTGGTGTCGGCACGTTAGTTTTAGATATGCTACGTTCCGTTGTGTTACGTTAGAATGGGTTAGGCTTGGATAGCTTTGACTTACGCGGTGTATACTGTTTTTCTGTGGATTTCTGCGCTCTACTGTGTGCTAGTATGTGCTGCTTGGCTACGGCGTGGCCAAAAATAACGGTCTCGGCACGTTTGGTTCTTATGAAGTACTTATGGTTATGTCACGTTGGGTTAGTTTTGGAATGGATAGCTTTGTCTTTTGTGCCGTACGCCGCCTTTGGGAGGATTTCTGAGCTCTACATTGGTACAATAAGATCTTCCTGACCCTGGGGTGGACAGCAATACTAGTCTCGCCTCATTACGATGAGTTGGGCTAGGTTCGGTTGGGTTAGGGTTGGACAGGTTGGATAAGTATATCTTCCACTTTTGTGCCGTACCCTGCAATGTGGCCAACTACGGCGCTCTACTGTGCTCCAGTATATTCTGCTTTACCCTGCGGAGGCTCGCAGTGATGGTCTCACCAGGTTAGGTTGAATTAAGCAACGTTCGGTTGTGTTACGTATCTCTATTTTAGGATAGTATATCATCGACTATTGTGCTGTGCACTACGATTCTATGGATTTCTGCGCTCTACTATTCGCTACGAAGTTCTACTTGGCTCTGGGGAGGTCAGCAAGAGTGGTCTCGGCGTGCCAGGGAGTGTTAGGTTACGTTTGGTTACGTCCCGTTTGGACAGGGTAGGATGGGGACCATTGACTTTTGCTATGTACAGTGCTATACGGTAGACTTCTGAGCACCACTGTGCACCAATGTGTTCTGCCTCGCCCTGCGGTGGCCAGCAATAGTGGTGGCGGCTCGTTTGGTTAAGTTAGGTTACGCCTTGTTCTTTTAGCGTAGGTTAAGTTTGGTTAGTTTGGCTGCAACGTTTGAGCTATTCACAGCTTCTCTTTCGATTTCTGCACTCTGATCTCATATAATATGTTCTGCTTGGCTCTGGGCGGAGCAGCAATATTTGTCTAGCCACGTTATATTGAGTTATGCTACGTTTGGTTGGGTTAGGTTGTGCCAGGTTTGGTTAGGATATCCTCGACTTTACTGCTATACACTGCTATTCGGTGGATGTCTGCGCTCCACGTTGCTCTACTATACTCTGCCCGTCTCTGAGGAGGTCAGCAATTGTGGCCGCGGCACGTTAAGTTGTGGTAGGTTACGTTTGGCTCGGTTATGTTAGTTTGGGTTAGGCCTGGATATATATGACTTTTGTGTTGTACACTGCGATTCCATGGACTTCTGCGGCCTGCTATCCTCTAGTAAGTTTTGCTCTACTCTGTGGATGCCAGCAATGGTGGCCGGTGAACGTTAGGTTGAGATACGTTACGTTTGGTTATGTTAAGCTTGGATATGCTAGGATTGGATAGCTACGACTTTTGTGATAAACACTGATCTTCGGAGGACTTCTGTGATCCAGTGTGCTCTAGTATGTTCTTCTTGGCTCTGCTGTGGGCAGCAATAGTGTTCTCGGCACGTTAGGTTTTGTTATGTTACGATTTGTTAGGTTAGGCTAGGCTGTGCTTGGTCACAATGATTTCCACTTTCGTGCTATGCACTGTTATTCGGTGGATTTCTCTGATCTACTGAGCTATACTCTATTCTGCTTTGCTCTGGGGGGCCTGGAGCTGTGGTCGCTGGACGCTATGTTGAGTTATGCTACGTTTGCTTAGGTTAGGTTAAGGCAGGTTATGCTAGCATATCAACGGCCTTGGTGCTCTTCACTGCAATGCGTTGGATTTCTGCGCTTCACTGTGCCCTAGTACATTCTGCTTGCCTCTGTGCAGGCCAGCAATATTTGTCTCGTCATGTTAGGTTGAGTTATGTGCTATACACTGCCGTTCTGTGGGTTTCTGCTCTCTACTGTGCTCTAATATGCTCTTCATGGATGTGAGGAGGCCGCCAATTGTGGTGTCGGCACGTTAGTTTTAGATATGCTACGTTCCGTTGTGTTACGTTAGAATGGGTTAGGCTTGGGTAGCTTTGACTTACGCGGTGTATACTGTTTTTCTGTGGATTTCTGCGCTCTACTGTGTGCTAGTATGTGCTGCTTGGCTACGGCGTGGCCAAAAATAACGGTCTCGGCACGTTTGGTTCTTATGAAGTACGTATGGTTATGTCACGTTGGGTTAGTTTTGGAATGGATAGCTTTGTCTTTTGTGCCGTACGCCGCCTTTGGGAGGATTTCTGAGCTCTACATTGGTACAATAAGATCTTCCTGACCCTGGGGTGGACAGCAATACTAGTCTCGCCTCATTACGATGAGTTGGGCTAGGTTCGGTTGGGTTAGGGTTGGACAGGTTGGATAAGTATATCTTCCACTTTTGTGCCGTACCCTGCAATGTGGCCAACTACGGCGCTCTACTGTGCTCCAGTATATTCTGCTTTACCCTGCGGAGGCTCGCAGTGATGGTCTCACCAGGTTAGGTTGAATTAAGCAACGTTCGGTTGTGTTACGTATCTCTATTTTAGGATAGTGTATCATCGACTATTGTGCTGTGCACTACGATTCTATGGATTTCTGCGCTCTACTATTCGCTACGAAGTTCTACTTGGCTCTGGGGAGGTCAGCAAGAGTGGTCTCGGCGTGCCAGGGAGTGTTAGGTTACGTTTGGTTACGTCCCGTTTGGACAGGGTAGGATGGGGACCATTGACTTTTGCTATGTACAGTGCTATACGGTAGACTTCTGAGCTCCACTGTGCACCAATGTGTTCTGCCTCGCCCTGCGGTGGCCAGCAATAGTGGTGGCGGCTCGTTTGGTTAAGTTAGGTTACGCCTTGTTCTTTTAGCGTAGGTTAAGTTTGGTTAGTTTGGCTGCAACGTTTGAGCTATTCACAGCTTCTCTTTCGATTTCTGCACTCTGATCTCATATAATATGTTCTGCTTGGCTCTGGGCGGAGCAGCAATATTTGTCTAGCCACGTTATATTGAGTTATGCTACGTTTGGTTGGGTTAGGTTGTGCCAGGTTTGGTTAGGATATCCTCGACTTTACTGCTATACACTGCTATTCGGTGGATGTCTGCGCTCCACGTTGCTCTACTATACTCTGCCCGTCTCTGAGGAGGTCAGCAATTGTGGCCGCGGCACGTTAAGTTGTGGTAGGTTACGTTTGGCTCGGTTATGTTAGTTTGGGTTAGGCCTGGATATATATGACTTTTGTGTTGTACACTGCGATTCCATGGACTTCTGCGGCCTGCTATCCTCTAGTAAGTTTTGCTCTACTCTGTGGATGCCAGCAATGGTGGCCGGTGAACGTTAGGTTGAGATACGTTACGTTTGGTTATGTTAAGCTTGGATATGCTAGGATTGGATAGCTACGACTTTTGTGATAAACACTGATCTTCGGAGGACTTCTGTGATCCAGTGTGCTCTAGTATGATCTTCTTGGCTCTGCTGTGGGCAGCAATAGTGTTCTCGGCACGTTAGGTTCTGTTATGTTACGATTTGTTAGGTTAGGCTAGGCTGTGCTTGGTCACAATGATTTCCACTTTCGTGCTATGCACTGTTATTCGGTGGATTTCTCTGATCTACTGAGCTATACTCTATTCTGCTTTGCTCTGGGGGGCCTGGAGCTGTGGTCGCTGGACGCTATGTTGAGTTATGCTACGTTTGCTTAGGTTAGGTTAAGGCAGGTTATGCTAGCATATCAACGGCCTTGGTGCTCTTCACTGCAATGCGTTGGATTTCTGCGCTTCACTGTGCCCTAGTACATTCTGCTTGCCTCTGTGCAGGCCAGCAATATTTGTCTCGTCATGTTAGGTTGAGTTAGGCTAAGTTCGGATGCGTTATGTTTGGCCAGGTTACAATAGGCTACTACGATTTTTGCGCCATTCATTGCTATTCGGTGGATATCTGGGATCTAATGTGCTCTATTGTTCTCTGCTTGTCTCTTGGAGGACAGCGATATTGGTCTCGTCACGTTATGTTGTGTTACATTACGTTTGGATAGGTTAGGTTTGGCAAATTTATGTCAGGATATGTTTGACTTTTGTGCTGTGCCCTGCAATGAGGTTGATTTCTGCGCTCTTGTGTGCTCTAATATTCTCTGCTTGGCTCTGGGGAGGCCAGCAGTAGTGTTCTCGGTGCGCTAGGTTGAAATATGCTACGTTCTGTAGTGTTACGTTTGGGATCTTAGGATAGGATTGTTCATGCTTTTGTGCTATGCACACCTACCCGCGGTTTTATGCGCTCTACTGTGTTCCGATATTTCCTGCTTGGGTCAGCGGCGGCCAGCAATAGTAGTCTCGACACGTTTGGTTGTGTTAGGTTACGTTTGGCTTGGCTAGGAGTGGCAATGCACGGTCAAGTTAACTTACCCTTTCGCGCTGTACACTGCTATTCGGAGTATTTCTGCGCTGTACTGTGCTCTACTATATCATACTTAGCCATGGGAATGCCAGAAAAATTGGCCTCGACACGTTAGGTTCTGTTCGGCTGCATTTGGTTAGCTTAGGTTGGGTCAATTTCGGTAAGTATGTCTTTGACTTTCGTGTCATATACTGCCGTCCGGTGGATTTCTGCACCCGACTTCGCTCTACTGCATTCTGCTTGGCCCTGGGAAGGCCAGAAATAGTGGCCGCGGCATGTTACGTAGAGGTAGGCTACGTTTGCTTTGGTTATATTGACTTGGGTAAGGTCTGGAGAGATACGGCTTTTGTGCTATGCACTGTGATTCTATGGACTTCTGCGCCCTGATGTCCTCTAGTCAGTTCTGCTCGACACTGGGGCGTCCAGCAATAGTGGTCTCGACACGTTAGGTTGAGTTATGTTACGTCTGGTTATGTTAAGGTTGGATATATTGGGATAAGGTAGCTTTGTCTTTTGCGCTGTACACAGCTATTCGGTAGACTTCTGCGCTCTACTGCTCTAGTATGTCCTGCTTGGCTCTTGGGTGGCAGCAATAACGGTCTCGGCACGGTAGTTAGACTTATGTTATGTTTGGTTATGTTCTGTTGATTTGAGTTCGACTTGGGTATCTTTGACTTTTTCGATATACACTGCGATGCTATGGATTTCTGCGCTCTACTCTCCTCTGATGTGTTCTTCTTGGCTCTGTGGAGGCCAGTATTAGTGGTCATGGCACTATATGTTGTGTTATGCTACGTTCAGTAGTATTACGTTTGTTCAGGTAAGGACGGGATAGCTTGCGCTTTTGTGTTGTACACCGCTGTTCGGAGGATGTCTGCGCTCTACATTGCCCTAGTGTACTCTGCTCGAATCTGCGAAGGCCAGCAATAATGGTCGCGGCATGTTAGGTTGAGATAGGTTCCATTCTTCTACCTATGGTTACGTTGGGTTAGGTAAGGGTAGCTATGACATATGTGCTAAAATCTAATATTCTACGGATATCTGAGTCCTACTCTGCTCTATCATATTCTGCTGCTCTCTGGGGAAGCCAGAAATAGTGTTCGCGGCAGGTTAGGTTTAGTTATTCTACGTTCGGCTATGTCAGGTTATGTCTGGTTTGGTCAGGGTGTCTCTGACAATTGTGTCATCGCTGCTGTTCGCAGTATTTCTGCCATCTACTGTAACCTAATACACTGTGCTTTCATCTGGGGAGGCCAGAAATGGCGTCCGCGGCACACCAGGTTGTGCTAGTTTACCCTTGTCTAGGTTGGCTTGGTTTGGGTTAGGCTAGGATATCATTGACTTTTGTGTTACGCACTGCCATCCTATGGACTTCGGCGCTCTCATCCAGGTTGTGCTAGTTTACCCTTAGCTAGGTTGGCTTGGTTTGGGTTAGGCTAGGATATCATTGACTTTTGTGTTACGCACTGCCATCCTATGGACTTCGGCGCTCTCCTCTACTCTGATGTGTTCTGCTTGTCTCTGCGTAGGCCAGCAATACTTGTCACCGCACGATAGGTTGACATAAATTACGTTTGGTTAGGTTTGGTCAGGTTGGGTCTGGTTTGGATTGCTTTGACTTTTGTGCTCAACACTGCCATTCTATGGACTTCGGCGATCTAACGAATTCCATCGTAATCTGCCTGTCCCTGGAGACGCCAGGAATGGTGGTCGCGGCACGCTACGTTGAGCTATTGTACGTCGGGGAAGGTTAGGCTGTGTCGGGTTATGTCAGGATATGTTCGGCTTCTGTGCGACACACTGCTATTCGGTGCATTCCTTCGCTCCACATTGCTCCACTATACTATGCGCGACTCGGGGTAGGAGAGCAATAGTGGTCGTGGCACGTTACTTTGGGTTTGGTTATGTTTGGTTTTGTAGGGTTAGTTTAAATTTGGTAAGGATTGCTATGACCTTCGTGGTGTACACCATTTTTCTGAGGGTTTCTCTGATCTGCTGAGATCTACCATGCTCTGCTTGGCTCTGGGGATCCCAGCAGCTGTGGTCGCGGCACGTTATGTTCAGATAAGCAACGGTTGGTTAGGTTAGGTTAGGTCAGGTTATGCTAGGATATCTTCGGCCTTAGTACTATTAACTGCAATGCGGTGGTTCCTGAGCTCTGCTGTTCTCTAGTGTATTCTGCTTGTCTCTGTGGAGGCCAGCAATAGTAGCCTGGCCATGTTAGGATGAGTTAGATTTCGTTTGGACGTGATACGTTTGGCTAGGTTAGTACAGTGTAGTTCAGACGTCTGTGCTATGCACTGCTATTCGCAGGATTTAAACGCTCCAATTTGACCTAATGTGCTCTGCCTGGCTCTGTGGTGGCCAGTAATAGTGGTCTCGGTACGCTTGCTTCAGTTATGTTACATTTTCGTTAGGGTAGGTTAATAAGGCTTGATTAGGATCTCTTTTGCTTTTTTACTTTACACTGCTATTCGGCGGATTTCTGCACTTTACATTGCTCTTATATACTCTGCCTTCAATTAGGTTACATCTTGTTATGTTAGGTTAAGCTAAGTTTAGATAGGATCCGCATGACTTTCGTGTAATACACTGTAATTCGGTGTATTTCTGTGATCTACTCTGCTCCACTATATTCTGCTTGACCTTGCACACGCCATCTATAGTGGCCGCGGCACGTTATTTCGAGGTAGGCTACGTTTGACTAGGTTTCGTTGGGTTACGTTTGGGTAGGATAGCTTTGACTTTCGTGATATACACTGTTATACTATGGACTTGTGTGATCCACTGTGCTCTACTGCATTCTGCTGGGCTCAATGGAGGCCAGGAGCACTGGCCGCGGCCCGTCATACAGAGTTATGCTACGTTCGGTTAGGTTTTGGTAACATGGGTCTAGTTCGGGTAACTATGATTTTCTCCGTGTAAACTGCGATTCTATTGATTTCAACGCTCTTCTCTGCTCTAATACGTTCTACTCGACTCTGGAGGGGCCAGCAATAGTGGTCGCGGTACGTTATGTGTGGATATGTTACGTTTGGTCATGTTAAGGTTGTATATATTAGGATACGATAGCTATGACCTTTGTGCTATACACCGCTATTCGGTGGACTCGTGCGCTCTTGTGTGCTCTAATACGATCTGCTTGGATCTGTGGTGGCCAGCAATAGTGGTCACGGAACGTTACGATGAGATCAACTACGTTTGGTTAGGTTATGCTAACATGGGCAGGCACGGATATCTATGACTTTTGTGTTATACACCGCTGTCCACGCATTTCTGCGCTCTACTGTGCTCTAGTATATCCATCTGGGCTATGGGAGTGCCAGCAGGAGTGGCCTCGGCACGATAGGTTGTGTCCATGTACGTTTGCTTATGTTAAGCTTGGTAAGGTTACGATAGAATTGCTTAGAGTTTTGTGCCATACGCTGCTACTCGGTGGGTTTCTGCGCTCTAATGTGCCCTAATATGCTCAGCTTGGCCTTGTGGTGGACAGCAATAGTAATTCAGTCATGTTAGTTTATATTAGGTTACGTTTCGTTGGTTAGATGCGGAAGGCTTGGTTAGGATATCTTCGACTCTTGACCTATGCACTGCTATTCGGAGGATGCCCGCCATTTACATTGCTCTACCATTCTCGCTTGACTCTGTCGAGGCGATCAAATATGACGTGGCACGTAGGTTTGAGTTAGGTTATGAACGGGTAGGCTAGGTTATGTTAGGTTTGGCCAGGGTGACCTCGACTTTCGTGCTCTACACTGCATTTCCGTGAATTTCTGTGCTCTACATTACTCTACTATATTCAGCACGACACTGGGGAGGCGAGCATTCGTTGTCGTGGCAAGTTGGCTAGAATTAGGTTATGTTTGGTTATGTCAGGTTATGTGTAGTTTGGTTCCGATAGCTTTAACTTTCGTGCTATACACTGTTATTCCCTCCATATGTCAGGAGGGAATAGCTTAGACTCTTGAGGCATTCTCTGATATTCGGTGGACTTCTGCGCTCCACTCCGCGGTAATCCGTTCTGCTTGGTTCTGGGGTGTTCAGCGGTAGTGGTCTCGGCACGTTAGGTTGAGTTATGTTACGTTTAGCAAGGGTAGGTCAGGATGGCATTGTTAGGATTTCTTTGACTTTTGTGCCATACACTGTTATTCGGTGGATTCCTGCGCACCATATTGCTCTACATTTCTCTGCCCGACACTGGGGAGGCGAGCAATAGTGGTCGCGGGACGTAAGTTTGAGTTAGGTTACGTTAGGTTAGGCTAGGTTACGCAACGTTTGGTTAGGATAGCTTAGACTTTCGTGCCATGCACGGTTATTCGGAGGATTCCTGTGATCTACTGTGCTCTACTATATTCAGCTTGGCTCTAAGGACGTCAGGAGCATTGGTAGCGGCACGTTATATTGAGCTATGTTACGTTTTTTTTAGGTTAGGTATGGACATCTTCAACACTTGCGCTCTACACTGCTATTCGGTGGATTTCAGCGCTCTACATGGCTCTAATGAACTCTGCTCGGATCTGTGTAGGGAGCAAAAGCGGTCGCGGCACGTTATGATGGGTTAGATTACGTTTTGTTTGGTTAGGTTAGGCTAAGTTTGGGAATCAGAGCTTTGACTTTCGTGCTGTACACTGCTATTCGTTGGATTTCTATGGTCTACTGTGCTCTACTACATTCTGCTAGGCTATACGGAGGCCGGAGGCAATGTTCGCTGCGCGTTATATTTGGTTAGGCCACGTTCGGTTAGGTGAGGGTTGGTCAGGTTATTCTAGGATACCTTCGGCTTTTGTATTCACTGCAATGCGGTGGATTTCTGCGCTCTACTGTGCTCTAGATACTCCGCTATTCTCTGTGGAGGCCAGCAATAGCGATCCCACCGTGTTAGGCTGTGTTAGGCTCCGTTTGGGTGTGTTACGTTTGGTTAGGTTAGGATATGCTGCACAGACTATTGTGCTCTTCACTGCTATGCGGTGGCTTTCTGCGCACTACCGAGCTCAAGTACATTCTGCTTTTCTTTGTGGAGGCCAGCAATTGTCGTATCGTCATGTTAGGTTCAGGTAAGCTACGGGTGGTTATGTTACGTTTGGATATGTTATGAGATCTTACTCTTTCTTTTGTGCTATACACCACTATTGGGTGTGTTTCTGCGCCCTAACGTGATCTAATATGCTCTGCTATTCTCTGGGGTGGCCAGTGATAGCGGTCTTGGCACGTTAGGTTGAGTTAGGTTACGCCTGGTTATGTTAGGTCAAGCAACGCTTGGTTAGTACAGCTTCTACTTTCGTGCTTCACGCTGTTAATCGGTGCATATCCGTGATCTGCTGTGCTTTAGTACATGCTGCTTGTCTCTGTGGGGGCCAGAAATAGTGGTCTCGTCATGGTTGGTTGAGCTACGCTGCGTTCGGGTATGTCACGTTTGGCTAGATTAGATATGCTACATAGGCTTTTGCGCTATGCATTGCTTTTCGGCATGTTACTGTGATCTACTGTCCTCTACTACATTCTGCTTTGCTCTGTGGGGCGGGGGTTGGGGGGCAGTAGCAGTGGTCGCGGCACGTCATGTTGGGTTATGCTGTGTTTGGTTAGGTTTGATTAGGCCGTGCTAGGTTATGCTATCCACAGATATTATGCCATTCACTGCAATGAGATGGATTTCTGCGCTCTAATGTGCACCGGTATATTCTGCTTGCCTCTACCGAGGCCAGCAACAGTGGCCTCGTAATGATAGGGTTAGTTATACTACGTTTAGGTATGTCACGTTTGACTTGGTCAAGACATGCTAGTTTGACCTTCGTGCCATTCAATGCTATTTCGTCGATTTCTGCACTCTAACGTGCCATAATATGTACTGCTTGTCTCTGGAGTAGCCAGTAATAGTGGTCTCGGCATGTTAGGTTGCGCTATGTTACGTTTGGGTATCTAAAGTTTGGCTTGGTTAGGACAGGCTACATTGACTTTCGCGCTGTAAACGGTTTTTCGGCGTATTTCTACTATCTACTGTGCTCTACTACATACTGCGTTGCTCTGGGGGTTTTAGGAGCAGCGTCCGCGGCACGTTGCGCAGAGCTATGCTGCGCTTGCTTAGGTTATGTTAGGTCAGGATGGATTAGGTTACACTTGACATTTGTGCTATACACTCCAGTGCGGTGGACTTCTGCGTTCCTATCTTCTCTAGCACATTCTGCTTGTCCCTGTCGAGGCCAGCAATAGTGATCTCGGCACGTTAGGATGAGATAGATAACTTTTGGTTATGCTACGTTTGGTGAGGTTAGCGAGGCCAGCAATAGTGATCTCGGCACGTTAGGATGAGATAGATAACTTTTGGTTATGCTAGGTTTGGTGAGGTTAGGATGGGATGGCTTTCGCTTTTAAGCCATACACCGCTATTTCGAGGAATCCCTCTTGTATGCTCCGCTTGGCTCTGGGGAGGCCAGGAATATTGCCCTCGGCAAGTAGGGTTAGGTTATGTTCGTTTGGCTATGTTAGGTCTGGTTACGTTTGGTAAGGATAGCTTTGACTTTGGAGCTGTACACCGCTATTCGGTCTATTTCAGCGTTCTACATTTCTCTGCTCTACTCTGCACAGCTCTCGCGGCACATCGTATTGTATTACGTTACGTGCGCTTATGTTACGTTCGTTTACGTTCGGATAGTATAGCTTTGACTTCTGCGCTGTATACTGCTATTCGGTGGATTCCTGCGCTATACTGTGCACTAATACGCTCCGCTTGGCTCTCGGGAGGCGAGAAATAATGGTCTTGGCACGTTGGGATGAGTTATGCTGCGTATGGGCATGTAACGTTTGGTTAGATTAGCATAGGATAGTTTCGACATTTGCGATGTACACTGCTACTCCGCGGATTTCTGCGCTCTACTCTGCTATAATCTGCTCTGCCTAACGCTGGGGAGGCCAGCAGTTGTGGCCTCAGCTCTTTAGATTTAGTCAGGCTGCGTGTGGATAGGTCACGTTTGGTTAGCTTAGGATAGTACAGCTTGGACTTTTGCGCTATACACTGCTCTTCGGTGGATTTCTGCGCTCTATATTGCTCTATTATGTTCCGCTCTGCTCTCGGGTGGCCAGCAGTAGCGGTCGAGGGACGTTAGGTTAAGATACAATGCGTTTGGCTGCGTTGGGTTAGCATCAGTTAGGCTTGGACAGTTCCGAATTTTCTGCTATACACTGCGATTGTGTGGATTTCTGCGCTCTACCCTCCTTTATTATGTCCTGCTTGGCTTTGTGGAGGCCAGCTCGTCGCAGCTCGTTAGCTTTGGTTAGATTAGGTTTGGTTAAGTTAGTTTTGTTTGGGTTTGGTCGTGGTAGCTCCGGTTTATGTGCTCTAAAGTGATATCCTATGGACCTTGGCGCTCTACTGTGCTCTATTGTATTCCGCACTTCACTGTGGAAGCCAGCAATGGTGGTCGTGTCGCGATAGGTTTTGTTAGGCAACGATTGATAATGTTACGGTTGGTTAGGTTTGACCAGGTTACGCTAGGATATCTACTGCTTTTGCGCTATTCGCTGCAATGTGGTGTATTTCTGTGCTATACTGTACTTTGAAGCATTCTTCTTGTCCCTGTGGAGGCGATCAATTTCGGTTTCATCGAGTCAGTTTAAGTTATGTCACGTTTGGACATGTCACGTTTGGTTAGGTTAGGAGGGGCTACATTGACTTCAGTGCTTCACACTGCTATTCGGTGGATTTCTGTGATCTACTGTGCTCTACTACATTCTGCTTGGCTCTTGGGATGCCAGGGACAGTGGTCGCGGCACGTTCCTTTGAGCTATGCTACGTTCTGTTATGTTAGGTTAGGGCAAATTATGTCACGATATCTTCGGCTTTTGTGCTATTCGCTGCAATGCGGTTATTTTCTGCGCACTACAGTGCTCTCTTACATTCTGCTTCTCATTCTGGAGGCCAGGAATAGTGGTGTCGTCATGTTTGGTTCAGTTAGGCTATGTTTGTGTATGTCAGGTTTGGCTGTGTTAGGATGTGCTACTTTGACTTTAACGTTTTACACTGCTTTTCGGCGGATTCCTGTTATCTAAGGTGCTCTACAAAATTCTGCTTTGCTCTGGCGATGCCAGATGCAGTGGTCGCGGCACGTCATGTTGGGTTATGCTGTGTCTGGCTTGGTTAGATTATGTCAGGTTAGGTTATGTTATGTACGGCCGTTGTGCCATTCACTGCAGTGCGGTGGATTTCTGCGCTCTAATGAAATCTAGCACATTCCGCTCGTCTGTGTGGAGGACGGCAATAGTGGTCTCGTCATGTTGGATTTAGTTAGGCTACGTTAGAATGTGTTACGTTTGGCTAGGTTAGGATAGGCTACATTGGCTTTTGTGCCATTCACTGCCATTCGGTGGATTTTTGCCCTCTAATGTGCTCTGATATGCTCTGCTTGGCTCTCGGGTGGACAGAAGTATTGGTCTCCTCATGTCAGGCTTAGTTACACAACGTTTGGACAGGTTAGGTAACGTCACGTTAGGTCGGGGTATGTCTGACCTTTGTGCTGTGCACTACAATAAGGTGGATTTCTGCGCTCTGCTGTTCCCTAGTATATTCTACATGGATATGTGGAGGCCGGCAGTAGTGTTCAGGGCACGTTGGGTTGAGTTAGGTCACATTTGGTTAGGTTAGGTTAGGTTATGTTAGGTTGGTATAGCGTTTACTTTCGTGCTGTACACTGATGCTCGATGTATTCCTGTGATCTACTGTGCTCTACTGCACTCTGCTTGGCTCTGGGGAAGCCAGCAATATTGGTCTCGGCACGTTATGTTGGCTATGTTAGGGCAGGATACCTTCAACTTTTGTGCTATGCACTGCTATTTGGTGGATTGCTGCGCAATACAGTGCTCTACTACATTCTGCGTGTCTCTGTGGAGCCCAGCAATAGTGGTCTCGTCATGTAAGGTAGAGTTATACTAGGTTTGGGTATGTCCCGTTTGGCAAGGTTAAGATGGGCTACTCCGACAATTGTGCCTTACACTTCTATTCCTTGAGCTTCTCTAATCTGCTGCGCTCTACTGCATACTGCTTGTCTCTGGGTGGGACAGGAGCAGAGGTAGCGGCACGTCTTGTTGCGTTATGCTACGTTCGGTTAGATTAGGCTGGGTCAGGTTAGGTTAGGGTATCTTCGACTTTTGTGCTATACACTGTTTTTCGGTGCATTTTTGCTGTCTACATTGCTCTACCGTGTTCTAGTCGACTATGGGGAGGCGGGCAATAGTGGCCGCTGCGCGCTGGTTTGAGTTATGTTAAGATTGGTTAGGTTAGGTTATGCCACATTAGGTTAAGATAGATTTGACTTTCGTGCTATACACTGTTATTCCTGCACAATGGTGTGCCCTAGTAGATTATGCTTGTATCTGTGCAGGCCAGCAATAGTGATCTCCTAATGTTAGGTAGAGATAGGTTACGTTTGGATATGTTATGTTTCTCTCGGTCAGGATAGGCTACTTTGTCTTTTGTGCCCTTCACTGTTATTTAGTGGATTTCTGCGCTATAATGTGCACTAATATCCTCTGCTTGGCCCTGGGGATGCCATCATAAGCTGTCGCGAAACGCTATGTAGTGTTAGACTACGTGTCGATACGTTCGGTGAGGCCAAGTTCTGCCAGGTTATGTTTTACTTTCGTGCTATGCACTGTAATGCGGCGGATTTCTGCACTATTCAGTGCTCTAGGATTTTCTGCTTGGCTCTGTGGAGGCCAGCAGGAGTTGCCTCGGCACGTTTGGTTGAGCTACGCTACGTCCGGGTTTGATGGCTTTGTTGATGTTAGAACATTATAGTTCAGACGTTTGTGCTATATTCTACTATTCGCTGATTTGTGCTCTCTACTGTCTTCTAATATATTCAGCTTGGCTCTGGGGACACCAGCTATAGCGATCACGGCACGTTAGGTTCGGTTATGTTACGTTCCTTTATGTTAAGGTGGGACACATTAGAATATGAAAGCTTCGACTTTTGTGCCATTCACATCAATGCGGCGGGTTTCTGCGCACTGCTGTGCTCTAGTGCATCCAGCTTGTCTTTGTGGAGGCCAGCAATAGTGGTATCGGCTGGTTAGGTTGGATTAGGTTACGTTTGGTTATGTCACGTCTGGAGATGTTAGGATAGGATAGTTTAGACTTTTGTGCTATACACTGCTATCCGCGGATGTCTGCGCTATACCGTGTTCCAATGTTTTCTGCTTGGCTCTGGGGAGACCGGCAGCTGTGTTCTCGTCACGCCATACTGACTTACGCTATGCTGGGCTAGGTTAGGTGAGCTCAGGTTATGTCAGGATATGTTCGACTTTTGTGCTGTACACTACAGCGCGGTGGATTCCTGAGCTCCGCTGTGCTTCCGTAAATCCTGCATGGCTCTGCGGAGGCCAGCAATAGTGGTCTCGGCGCTTTATATATCGTTATGCTACGTTTGGTTATGTTTGGTTAGGCCAGGATATGTTAGGTTAACTTCGACGTTCACAACATACGCTGCCATTCGGTGAATTTACTGAGCTCTGCCGTGCTGTAGCATCCTCTGTTTGACTCTGTGGAGGCCAGCAATAGTGATCCCGTCATGTGAGGCTCAGTTATGTAACGTTTGGGATTATTGCGTTTGGCTTGGTTAGCATATGTAACCTTGACCTTTGTTCCTTACTGCGCTATTCGGTGTGTTCCTGCGCTCTAATGTGCTGTAATATGTTCTCCTTGGCTATGGGGTGGCGAGCATTAGTGGCCGCGGCATGTCAGGTTGAGTTAGGTTACATTAGGTTAGGTTATGTTAGGGTTAATTATTGTCAGGGTAGCTTCGACTTTTGTGCTGTACACTGTTATTCGGTGTATTTCTGTCGTTCACTATGATCTACTACATTCTGCTTGACTTGGCGGAGGTGAGGGGAAGTGGTCGCTGCACGTTATGTTGAGATACGCTACGATCGGTTAGGATAGCTTAGGTCAGG
>NW_016925901.1:0-358 GCF_001483705.2 Eufriesea mexicana
TACTTGCCAGATAATATGCCTTTTCAAAATCTATAACCTGTTATTGCTTGGAGGATCGATCGCCTAACGCCTTCAATCCAATTGCAAGTGCAGCCATTTACTTGCCAGAGAATATGCCTATCCAAGATCTATAATCTGTTATAGCTTGTAGAATAGGTCGCCTAACGTCTTCAACCAATGTCAAGTACAGCCATCTACTTGCCAGAGAATAAGTCTATTCAAAATCTATAAGCTGTCATATCTTGGTGATTAGATCGCCTAACGCCTTCAATCCAACGGCAAGTACAGCCATCTACTTGCCAGAGAATAGGTCTATTCAAAATCTATAACCGGTTGTATCATGGTGAATAGACCGCCT
>NW_016925901.1:440-1139 GCF_001483705.2 Eufriesea mexicana
AGGCATAACGCCTTCAATCCAATCTCAAGTAATGCCATCTACTTGCCTGGGAATAGGTCTATTCAAAATCTATAACCTGTTATAGCATGGTGGATACATCGCCTAACGCCTTCAACCCAATGGCAGGTACAGACATCTACTTGCCAGAGAATAGGTCTATTCAAAATCTATAACCCGTTATAGCTTGGTGAGTAGATCGCCTAACGCCTTCAATCCAATATACAGCCATCTACTTGCCAGAGAATAGGTCTATTCAAAATCTATAACCGGTTATATCATGGTGAATAGACCGCCTAACGCCTTCAATCCAATGGCAAGTACAGCCATCTACTTGCCAGAGAATAAGTCTATTCAAAATCTATAACCTGTTATATCATGGTGAATAGACCACATAACGCCTTCAATCCAATGACCAGTACAGCCATCTACTTGCCAGATAACATGCCTTTTCGAAATCTATAACCTGCTATTGCTTGGAGGATCGATCGCCTAACGCCTTCAATCCAATGGCAAGTCTAGCCATCTACTTGCCAGAGAATATGCCTATTCAAGATCTATAATCTGTTATAGCTTGGAGAATAGGTCGCCTAACGTCTTCAACCAATGTAAAGTACAGCCATCTACTTGCAAGAGAAAAAGTCTATCCAAAATCTATAAGCTGTCATATCTTGGTGATTAGATCGCCTAACGCCTTCAATC
>NW_016925902.1:0-249 GCF_001483705.2 Eufriesea mexicana
AAAGAATCTTTCCTCCGTATTTATGCATGAAAGTCAGCTCACAACAATATTAGCAGAAAATGTCAATGAAATTGAATTTTCACTTTCCAGCCGGATTCTATAGCATTGCAATGGCTATAGCACGCCAATGGAATATTTCCTTATTATTTATGCAAGAGAGTTGACTCACGACGATATAAGTCGAAAATGTCAATGAAGTTGAATTTCCCAGCCTGAATATATAGCACCGCAATGGCTATAGCACGCCAA
>NW_016925903.1:0-785 GCF_001483705.2 Eufriesea mexicana
AGTATTATATCTGCGCCCGTTAGCTCTATCTGCGACCTAACCTCGTGGGGCATGATTCTTGACGTCTGTATATTGTGCTGCAGGATCCTTATCTCCTCCGTCCGACCGTTTTTCTTCTTATCCATAAACGGTTCTTTCGACTGTCCTCTCCAGTGCGGCCTTTTACGAAGGGCAGGTCATGCTGGAGGCTGCATGGTCGCACTTCTTGCCGCTTCTCTTGCAGTTTACGCAGAGTGCGTCATTCTTCTTTGATGGGCACGCTTTTGTGTCGTGCCCGGTCTCAGCGCAGTGACCGCAGGTGTCGTGCTTCTGCCGACAGTGCTTAGCTACATGCCCGAAGCCTAGGCACTTGTAGCAGCGGCACACTGCCACGTAGTCGCGCACTTTGCAGGCGTTCCATGAAATAAACATCTTCCCTGCAAGCACCTTCCTCCTTATATCATGGCTTACTTCTACGACCCAATTAGTTCCTTCGCTGCCCTTCCTTCCTGTTCTGTCGCAGAATTTGATCTCATCTGCCTCTGCTTCAGTGAGACTTGGTCTCATCTGCCTCTGCTTCAGTGAGCTTCTCCTTGTTCTTCTTCTTCAAGCAGATTCTTATGTCCTTCTCAGAGAGATCCCTCGGGATGTCGTAGACCATCATCCTGGGCATCCTTTGTGTGGGCGTTCTTGCTTTTAGCCCCATGTTCCAGAGCTTCGCACTTTCTGTGAAAGCTCTGAGCCCTTAAGGAGTGTCCATAGGATGGCAGTGAATATCACGAAAGTGGAAGACATCCAAATGTAAC
>NW_016925904.1:0-510 GCF_001483705.2 Eufriesea mexicana
ATAACCTGTTATATCATGGTGAATAGATCGCCTATCGCCTTCAATACAATGGCAAGTACAGCCGTCTACATGCCAGATATTTGGTCTATTCAAAATCTATAATCCGTTATAGCTTGGAGAATTGGTCGCCTAACGTCTTCAACCAATGGCAACTACAGCCATCTACTTGCCAGATAATAGGTCTATTCAAAATATATATCCCGTTATCGCTTGGTGAATAGATCGCCTAACGCCTTCAATCCAATGGCAAGTACAGTCATCTACTTGCCAGAGAGCATGTCTATTCAAAATCTCGAACCAGTTATAGCATGGAGAATAGATCGCCTAGCGCCTTCCATACAATGGCAAGTACAGCCATCTACTTGCCAGAGCAATAGTCTATTCAAAATATATGAGCTGCATAGCTTGATGATTAGATCGCATATCGCCTGAATACAATGGCATGTTCCGCCAGATACTTGCCAGGGAAAAAGTCTTTTCAAAATCTATAATCTGTTATAGCATCCAGAA
>NW_016925905.1:0-897 GCF_001483705.2 Eufriesea mexicana
AGTACAGGCCGCGCGCGCAGGTCGGCGTTGGAGCTCGCTTGCTCCGGCGCTCGGGCAGGCGCACCACGCCCGGCCGCCACGGGGAGCGTACGCACGAGCTCCTCGATCTTTTCGTCAATTCGGAGACTGAGTGCCGTGATGGCAGCCCCCATACCGAACTCGGGCGCAGGTGACGCTGCTCCAGCGCCCGCGGACGCACGCACATTTCGAGCGGGCGCGGGGTCAACGATTAGCCGCCGCCGCTCCTGAACCAGCTCCGCGCGCATGGTGGCGATCACCGCCTGCTGGGAGGCATCGTTCTCCCGCAAGTCGGCTATACCCGCCTGCTGGGATACGTCCTTCTTCCGCAGACCGGCGATCTCCGCCATCACCACGCGGACCCTCTCCGCCATCGTCTCCTGGGCACGGCCGGCTGTTACTTGGAGACTCATCTCCCAGCCGGCCGAATCCACCTCCCTGGCGCATATACGGAAGGCGGGAACGTATGGGCCGTGCATGTTTTTGGTCTTGTCTGCCATCGTCTCTATCCTCGCCCAATTCTCGGATATAACGACAGACAGTTCCACAACAGACAGCGGACCTTGCAGTCTGGTGAGCTCCTCCCGTGCGGGGAGGGTCGCCTTCGCCCGGCTTATGCTCGTGGGTTTCGGGGCCGGATCAATACCATCCAAACCTTCGAATGGGTCATATTCATCCAACACCGACCTCCGCGGCCGCTTCGCCGTCTACTTCGCGGAGGATACCCGCGAAGACGACGTTTCGCCGCCGCCCGTGACGCTGACGGCACCTGCGAAGGCGGAGCACGCCCCCTCGAGGTACGCCGGCAGCGCCTTACGCAATGCGGTGCTGCGAGTCACGCGCCTCGTAGCACCCGCAGGAGGGCTAATTGCCCTGTCC
>NW_016925906.1:0-328 GCF_001483705.2 Eufriesea mexicana
GATATTTACTGTGCACTACTTCATTCTGCTTGGCTATGGGGATGCTAGGGGCAGTGGTCGCGGCATGTAATTTTGAGCTATGCTACGTTCTGTTAGGTAGGGTTATGCCGGGTTTGGCTACAGTATCTGCGACTTTTGTGCTTTTCACTGCAATGCGGAGGATTTCTCCATTATTCTGTGCTCTGGAAAATTCTGCACGTCTTTGTGGATGTCAACAGTAGCGGTCTCGTCATGACAGGTTGAGTTTGGTCACGATCGTATACGGTGCGTTTGGCTAGGCTAGGAGAGGCTACTTTGTCTCTTGTGCTTTGTCTTTCGTGGATTTCTG
>NW_016925907.1:0-809 GCF_001483705.2 Eufriesea mexicana
GCATATGGTGTGCTGGTCTTTTGCGCTACACACTGCAATGCGGTGGATTACTGCGCTCTACTCTGCTATAGTATATTCTGCTTGGCCCTGGAGCGTCAAGCAATAGTGGTCCCGGCTCGTTAGGTTGCGTTAAACTACCTTCGGGTATGTTACGCTTAGCTATGTTAGGATAGGGTAGCTTCGGCTACAGTGCTATACACTGCGATTCTATGGACTGCTGCGCTTTAGTCTCCTCTGATATGTTCTGCTTGGCCCTGTGGACGGCAGCAATAGAGGTCCCGGGACGTCAGGAAGTGCTATGTTACGCTTGGATACGTCAAGTTTGGCTGGGTTATGACAGGGTAGCTTTGACTTTTGTGCTATTCTCTGCTATTCTGATGATATCTGTGCGCTGCACTGCTCCACTGGCATCTGCTTCAATCTGCGGAGGCCAGCAATAGCGGCCGTGACACGTTTGCTGCAGATACGTTGTGCTTGGTTAGGTTATGTTGGGTCAAGGTTGCTTAGGTTGGCCTCGACTTTTGCGCTGCACACTGCAATGCGGTCGATATCTGTGCTCTGCATTGCTGTACAATGCATCTGCTTGTCTCTGGGGAGGCCAGCAACTGTGGCCGTGGTAAGTTTGCTTGTGTTACGATACTTTTGGTTAGGCTAGGTTAGGTTAGGGTAGGTTTGGTTAGAATGGCTTCGACTTTTGTGCTACATACCGCTTTCGGTGCACTTCTCCGCGCTGCTGTGCTCTAATATGCTCTGCTTTGCTATGGGGAGGACAGAAGTAGTGGTCGCGGCATTATAATTAGAGTTGGGTT
>NW_016925907.1:1662-12307 GCF_001483705.2 Eufriesea mexicana
TCAGGTTAGGTTGCGCTACCTTTCACTCTTGTGCTATACACCTCAATGCGGTTGATGTCTGCTCTCTACTGTGCTCTAGTATATTCTTCTTGGCTTTGTGGGGGGGAGGGGCAAGCAATATTGATCTCGCCACGTTAGGTAGAATAGGGTTACGTTTGATTATGCTACGATAGGCTGCGTTGGGATAGGTTAGTTTCTACTTGCGTGCTATACTCTGCTATTCTGTGGGTTTCGGTGCTCTAGTGTGTTCTAGTATTTTCTGCTTCTGTCTGGGGATGCCAGTAAATGTGGTCTCGGCACATTAGGTTGAGTCATGTCAAGTTTGGTTATGTTGGCATGGGTGGGATTGGTTAGGGTTTCTTTGACTTTTGTGCTACATGTTGCTCTTCGGTCAATTTTGGCACTCTGTATTGCTCTGCTGTAATCTGTTCGGCTCTGGGGAGGCCGTAAATCGTGGTATCGGCGCTCTTGGTTGAGCTACGATACGTATGGTTATGCTAGGCTAGGTTAGGTTATGATTGGCTACCTTTGACTTTTGTGCTATGAACTACGATTCTATGGATCTATGCGCTCTATTCTCCTCTACTATATCTGGTTCTCTCCGTGGAGGACTGCAATAGAGATCACTGCACATTCGGTTGGGTTAGGTTACGCTTGGCTACGTTAATTTTGGCAGGTTAGTACAGGGTAGCATCTACTTTTGTACTATACACTGCTTTTCGGCGGATTTCAGCTCTCTACTCCCCTCTTGTATATTCTGCGTGGCTCTGTAGAGGGCAGCATTAGTGGTCTCGAGACGTTAGGTCGAGTTACGTTACGCAATGCTGCGTCACGTTTGGCTAGGTTATGATAATATAGCATTGACTTTTGTGCTGTGCCTTGATATTCGGAGGAATTCCGCGTCCAAATTTCTCCAGCGTACTCTGCTGGGATCCGTGGATGCCAGCAATAGTGCTCTGGGCATGTTAGGTTGAGTTAGGTTACATTTGGTTAAGGAACGTTTGGTTAGGATAGGAGAGGATAGCTTTGACTCTTGTGATAAACACTGATATAGGTAGATCTCTGGGCTGTACTGCGTTCTAATATGTCGTATTTGGCGCTGGGGTTGCCAGGAATTGTTATCTCGGTGCATTAGGTTGAGATATGTTGCGTATGGTTGTGTTACGTTTGGTCAGGTTAGGACAGGAAACCTTTGAGTTTTGTGCTCTACACCGCAATGCGGTGGGTGTCTGCGCTCTACTCCACTCTTGCATGCTCTGCTTGGCTCTGGGGAGGGCAGCAAATGTGTCCTCGGCGGGTTAGGTTGTGATAGGCAACGTTCGGTTGTGCTACGTTTAGCTGGGTTAGGGTATGGTAGTTTTGACTTTTGAGATATACATCGCTATTCGGTGCATTTCTGCGATCTACTGCGCTCTACTATATTCTGCATGACACTGGGGGCCAGCAGCAGTGGTCGCGGCACGTTATGTGGGGTTAAGCTACTCACGGTTATGTTAGGTTATGCCAGGTAAGGTTAATAAACCTCTGTCGTTTGTGCTGTACACTGACATGCTGTGGATTTCTGCGCTCTGGTCTCCTCTAATATGTTCTGCATAACCCTGTGGAGGGCAGCAATGCAGGTCTCTCAACGGTAGGTTGTGTTAGATTACGCTTGGCTACGCTACGTTTGGATATTCTAGGGAACTCTGGCCTTGGCTTTTGTGCTATACACTGCTACTCGCCTGATTTCTGCGCTCTACATAGTTATACTACACTCTGCTCGACTCTGCGGATGGCAGAAGAAGTGGCCTCGGCATTTAGGGTGGAATCATGTTATGTTTGACTATGCTGCGTTTGGCTGGGTTAGGTATGGGTAGGGTTTACTTATGTCCTATAATCTGCTTTTCGGTGGACTTCTGCATCCTACTGTGCTTTAATTTGTTCCGCTTGATTCTAGGGAGGCCAGCAATATTGGTCTCCTGACGTTATGTTTTGCCAGACATCGTTTGCACTTGCTACGTCTGGCTAAGCTACACTTGGTTAGATTAGGGGAGGATAGATTAGACCTCTGCTCCATACAACGATATTCGGTGGAATACAGCGCTCTAATGTGCTCTAATGTGTTCTGCTTGGTACTGGGGAGGCCATAAATGGTGGTCTACGCATGTTAGGTTGAGTTATGTTACGTTTGGTTAGGATAGGTCTGGTAGGCTTGGTTAGGCTTTCTTTGACTTTTGTGCTATACATTGCTGTTCGGACAATTCCTGCACTCTGCATTGCTCTACTGTAACCTGCTAGACTTGGTGGAGGCCAGCAATAAAGGTTGTGGCACGTTAGGTTGAGGTATGCTACGTTTGGTTAGGTTAGGTTGGTCGAGCTTGGTTGGGGTAGCCTTGACTTTCGTGCTGTACACAGATATACTGTGGGTACCTGTGATCTACAGTGCTCAACCATATTCTGCGTGCTCTGGTGGGCCAGCGTCAGTGGTCGCGGTTAGTTATATTTAGCTTGACCACGCTTGGTAAGGTTAGGTTCGGCCGGGTAAAGTTAGGATAATTTAGACTATTGTGCTGCACACACTAGGTTAGGACGGGATTTCCTTGACTTTTTGTCCTATACTCTGCTCTACGGTGGACTTCCGCGCTCTACTGTGCCCTAATATTCTCTATTCGGCTCTAGACTGGCCAGCAATTGTGATCTCCGCAGGTTACGCTGAGTTACGGTAAGTTTGGTTGGATTAGGTTAGGTCAGGTTAGGTTGGGATGTCTTTCACTTTTGTGCTATACACTTCAATGCGGTGGATGTCTGCGCTCTACTGTGCACTAGTATATTCTGCTGGGCTTCGGGTAGGCCAGCAATAGTGGTCTCGGCGCGTTAGGTTTATTTATGTTACGTATGGTTATGCTACGTTTGCTTAAGCTCTGATGGGGTTGCATTGACTTTTGTGCGATAAACTGCTACTACATGGTTCTCTGCCATCTACTACCCTCAAATATGTTCCACTCGGCTCTATGGATGCCAGTAAGGGTGGTCTCGGCACGTGTTGAGTCAGGTTACGCCTTGTTAGGCATTGTTAGGCAAAGTTTGGTCAGTAGGGCTCTGGCCTTCGTGTTATACGTCGCAATTCCGTGTACTTCCGTGATCTACTGTGCTCTACTATATTCTGCATGGCCATGGGTGCCAGCAGCAGTGGTCGCGGCATGGTATTTTGGCTTAGGCTACGCTTGGTTGGGTTAGGTTATGTCAAGTCAGGTCACGATACCTCAGACACCTGTGCTATACGCTGCAATGCAGTGGATTTCTGCGCTCTACTGTGCTCTAGTATATTCTGCTTTGCCCAGGATCTTGGGAAGACAGCAAAGGTGGTCTCCGCAAGCTAGGTTGAGTTAATTTACGGTTGGCATGACTAGGTTAGGAAAGGATTGGTTAAGATAGCCTTGACTTATGTGCTACACACTGCTAATCGGTCAATACCTGTGCATTGCTCTACTCTACGAGCATCGGCCTGTCTCTGGGGATGACAGCAATAGTGTTTGTGGCACGTTTGGTAGAGTCAAGCTTCCTTTGGTTAGGTAAGGTTTGGTTAGGTTTGGATAGGACAGTCTTTACTTTTGTGCTGTACACTGTTATTCGGTGAAACTTGCACTCTGCTGTGCTCTAATATGCCCTGCTTGGCCCGGCGGAGGCCAGCAATAGCGATATGAGCACGTCAGTTTGAGATATGTTGTGCTTCGTTACGTTACGCTTGGCTAGGCCTGGATAGGGTAGCTTAGACCTTTGTGCTATACACTGCTACTCGCCCGATATCTGCTCGCCGTATCGCACTGCCAGCCTCTGCTCGACTCCAGGGTGGTCAGCAATAGTGTTCGCGGCACGTTAGATTGAGCTAGTATACGTTTGGCTAGGTTAGAATCGGTCAGGCTATGTTATGGTCTCTTTGACTATTGTACTGTACAGTGCAATATGGAAGCCTCCTGCGATATACTGTGCTCTAGAATCTGGCCTTTGGAGATTTTAGCAGTGTTGGTCTCCGCGCGTCAGGTTAAGTTAGGTTACGTTTGCTTGTACTACGTTTGGATATGTCAGGACAGGGTAGAGGTGACTTTTGCGCTGCACACTGCTACTCGTTTGAATTCCGCGCTCTACTGTCCTCTACGGTACTCTGCCCTCCTCGGGGGAGGCCGGTAATAGTGGTCTCGGCACATTAGGTTGTGTTAGGCTGCGTTTGCCAGGTTATATTAGTGTGGATTAGGTAGGGATTGTTTTGACTTTAGTGGTATAGACTGGTTTTCGGTGGACTTATGCGCTATTCTGTGCACTAGTATATTCTGCTTGGATCTGGATAGGCCAGCAACCCTGGTCGCGTCATGGTACTTTCGGTCATATTACGTTAGGTTATGACAAGACTTCCTAGGTTAGGAAAGGATGACTTTAACTTTTGTGAAATATACTGCTATTCGGTGGACACCTGCTCTCTTCAGAGCTCTAATATACCCTGCTCGGCTCCAGGGAGACCAGCCATAGCGGTCGCGGCACGATTCAGTTAAGTTACGTTTGGCAGCGTTAGGTTCGGTTACGTTTGGACAGGATGGCTTCGACTTTTGTCATATGCACTGCTATGGTATCGATTTATGCGCTGTACTGAGCTCCAATATGTACTGCTTGGCACTAGGTAGGCCAGCAATAGAGGTCTCAGCTCGTTAGGTTTAATTACTCTACGTTCTGTTAGGTTAGGTTATGTCAAGTTAGGCTAGGATATCTTCGACTTTTGCGCTATATACTGCATTCGGTGGATTTCTGCTCTCTACATTGCTTTAATATGATCAGCTTGACTCTGGGAATAGCATTAATACTGATCTCGGCACAATATGTTGAGTAAGGCTACGGCCGGTTATGTTAGGTTAGGGCAGGTCCGGTTATGGCAGGCGCTGCGCAGAATGTCGAGCGAGATGGACATGTCCATGACGTTCCTACGATTGGGAGGTATTTTCGGCACAAAATTGCGTTTTCTGGTGCGTGTGTTAGTGCCACTCTGTGCGTGCGGTGCGTCGGTGCACGTGACCGGGGACTCGCGTCGCGGAGTGTGTCATGGTGCTGTTAAAAAATTGCATTTGTTTGGAAGCTTTTTTTTCTCTTTCCTGGCATCGACGAAGTTGTGGACGCTGTTACGGCGCAGGTAGGCGAGGGACGAGCGCAATGAAAACCATCCCTGGGACACTGGATAATTTACCTAGGAGGGAAGGTACGGTTATAGTTAGTGGTGCCGGCGCGGCCCCAGTGGAGCTTTCCTCGTCGAATGACAGGGCACTTAGCCCTTCTGCAGGTGCTACTAGTCACGCGCCTCGTAGCACCACATTGCGCAAGGCGCTGCCGACGGACCTCGAGGGGCAGTGCTCCTCCTTCGCTGGTGCCGTCAGCGTCACGAGCGACGTCGAAACGTCTTCTTCGTGGGTGTCTCCCGCGATGAGGGCGACGCGCCCGCGTAGGGCGGTGTTGGGGGAATATGACGCATTCGTAGGTTTTGAGGATATTGATCTCGACCCGAAACCCACGAGCATATGCCGGTCGAAGGCGACACTCCCCGCACGGGAGGAGCTCGCCAGAGTGCACCGTCCGCTGTCTGTTGTGGAACAGTCTGCCGTTATATACGAGATTTGCGCGAGGATAGAAACGATGGCAGACAAGGGTAAAAACCTGCACGGCCCATGAGTTCGCGCCTTCCGAATGTGCGCCAGGGTGGTGGTTTCGGCCGGCTGTAAGATGAGTATCTAAGTAACAGCCGGCCGTGCCCAGGAGACGATGGCGGAGGGGGTACGCGTGCTGATGGCGGAGATCGCCGGTCTGCGGGAGAAGGATGTCTCCCAGCACGCGGTTATAGCCGACTTGCGGGAGAACGATGCCACCCAGCAGACAGTGAACACCTCCTTGCGAGCGGAGCCGTCTCAGGACGCCGCTCGAAACGTGCGTGCGTCCGCGGGCGGCGGAGCAGCGGCACCGGCGCCCGAGGTCGGTATAGAGGCTGCCCTAGCGGCACTCAGTCCCTGAATCGACGCAAAGTTCGAGGAGCTCGTTCGTACGCTCCCAGTGGCGGTCGGGCGGATGCGCCTGCCCGAGCGCCGGAGCAAGGGAGCTACATCTGCTGCCTACGTGCGCGGCCTGTACCGGCGGCCTCGGCGGACCCCGCCGCGGCCGCTTCCCGTGGAGGGCCCGCTGACGTCCCGGCTTAGGCGCCAGTCGCGACCCCGGTCGTAGCCTGGAAGGACACCGAGGACAGCTGGTCTCTCGTCATCGGTAGGCGCGAGAAGCGAGCTGCCCCGCGAATGCCCGCGAATGTGCCCACGAGTGCGCCGAAGGGAGCCGCCGGTAAGACGGGGCGCCGCTCCTTGGGACGAGCGCCGCCCGCGCGCTACCCGCGACCGCCGCGAAGACCGGAGCGATGCACAATCACGGCAAGAAGAAGAGCGGCGACAAGCAGGGCCACAGCATTAAGCGACCACAGTCGCCGTTTTGGTACACGCGGGGTCGAGACTCTTTTGCGCGGAGGGCATCTCCGCTGCAAGAGGAAAGATATATCTCGCCGACCTCAGGATCGAAGGCTTGAGCCACCGTCGGGCCGCTTCCGGCGGTCCCCTGCTGGAGATCGGTGGACCCGAGGGCGCACAGCGAGCCGCTGCTATCGCCGGGCGAATGAGAGAGGACTTGGCGGGATCCGGCTTGGGGGCTACGGTTCCCACCAAAAAAGCGGAGCTGAGGGTGGCAGTGCTCGACGACTCTGTCACTCCCCGCGAGGTTGCCGCTGCTCAGGCCAGGGTGGGTGATTGCACCGAGGCGGAAATAAGAACCGGAGTGATCCGGCATTCCGCTTCGGGTTTGGGCTCTGTATGGGCCTAGTGTCCCCTCGCGGCAGCCGTCGATTACAGGCGGATCCGCGTCGGCTGGACTTCGGCCCGTGTCGTAACCTTGGAGGCACGGTGCCTCCAGTGCTTCCGTTGCCTTGCGTTCGGTCACGCAAGGAATGGATGCTCTAGCGCGGTGGACCACAGCTACACCTGTTTCAGGTGTGGCGCGGCGGGCCACCGTGCCGGTGGGTGCAGTGCGCCTGCACCCATGTGCCCGGTTTGCGCCGGGCTCGGCCGCCCCACCAACCACCGGCTGGGCAGCAAGGCGTGCTGCCCGCCAAAGGCGAACTGCGCGGCTCGCCAGGCGCCTGCAGGCGCCGTGTCCGCCTCGGCGCCTGCAAGCGCCAATTCGAAAGCTGCTTCCGCGAATTCCGTCTCCGCGAACGCGACCGCGAAGGGCCCGCCGACTGGCGGAGCACCGGGCCCGCAGCCGGCCCAAGGGAAGGGGGGCCAGGAGGAGGCCATGGACACAGCCTAACTTTCACGTCGTCCATGGTGCTCCAAGCCAACCTGAACCACTCGCGGGCGTCGCAGGACCTGCTCCTGCAGACGCTCGTTGAGCTTGGTGTCGGGCTGGCTGTTACCGCAGAGCCGTACCGTATCCTCGACCAAGACGGGTGGTTCGGGGATCGGGACGGCTCCGTGGCGATCATCGCCAGGGGACTACGGCGGACACCCGCACCAACGCTGCTTCACAGCGGTGAGGGATTCGTGGCGGTCTCCTGGAACGACGTAGTCGTGGTGGGGTGCTACGTCTCCCCCAGCCGCGGCCTCTCGTCGTGCGAGAGGTTCCTGGACGAGCTCGGAGGTTTCCTTAGTGGACACATGGCTCATCCGGTTCTGGTCCTGGGGGACTTCAACGCCCACTCCGTGGCGTGGGGTTCCCCGCGAACAGACGCTCGGGGAGAGGCCCTGCAAGATTGGGCCGCGGGGTTGGATCTCCGGTTGCTCAATCGGGGTTCCGTAAGCACGTGCGTTCGGTGGAACGGCACGTCCATCGTGGACTTGTCGTTCGCATCGCCGGCAGCTGTGCGGCGGGTCACCGGCTGGAGGGTGGCGGTGGAGGTGGAAACGCTCAGCGACCACCTCCACATCACCATGATGCTTGCCGTCACTCCTCGCACCGGTCTGGAACCACCCAGCGGGAAGCACACCACCGCGCCGCGATGGGCGCTCGGGCGCCTCGACCGCGACCTCTTCGCCGCGGCCGTCCAGGTCGTCGCCTGGGCGGATGGGGCTGTCGGGCGCGAAAACGACGAAGCAAGCTTAGGGGCGGAGCGGCTAAGGGCTGCGATGACGCGCGCGTGCAACGTCGCCATGCCGCGCGTGAAGGAGCCACCTTCGCGGGGTGCAGTGCACTGGTGGTCGGCTGAAATCGCGCAGCTCCGGGAGCTCTGCGTGCTCGCCCGGCGCCAGTACACTCGGGCGCGTCGTCGACGACGCGCGGTGTCCGCCGAGGAAATCGCGCGTCTCTATCGCGGGTACCGGTCCGCGGTGGGCGATCTCCGGAGGGAGATTCGCAGAGCCAAATCTCGGCAATGGGACGAACTACTCTCGACGCTCGAAAGCGATCCGTGGGGACGCCCCTATAAATTAGTATTGGGGAAGTTAAGGGCATGGGCGCCCCCCGTGACCGAGCGTATGGACCCCGAGCTCCTGCGGCGGGTGATCGATACCCTCTTCCCTGTGGTGGCGGCGGATCGGGTGCATCCCGCTGCAGTGCGGTCGGAACTGGTCGGGTGGTCCGACGAGCTGGGGGTCTCGCGCGAGGAGTTGTGCCGTGCGGTCGTCAGGATGGGGGCGAGGAGCACCGCCCCCGGACCGGACGGCATCCCAGGCCGAGCATTTGCACTGGCTCTGGAAGCGTGGGGCGACCGTGTGCGACGGCTGTTCGACAGCTGCCTCAGGACCGGTCGCTTCCCGGCATGTTGGAAGAGAGCGAGGGTCGTGCTGATCCCGAAACTAGGGAAGCCCCCGAACTCTCCGAAGGCATATCGGCCGATATGCCTGCTCGACGAGGCGGGCAAGCTCTTCGAGCGCGTTCTTGCTGCCCGCCTCCGAGAGCATTTAACGAACGTGGGTCCCGATCTCAGCGTCAGCCAGTTCGGATTCCGGCATGGTCGGTCGACGATCGACGCGATCAAGCGCGTTCGTACCCTGTCGGAGGCTGCCGTCGACCGTGGCGGAGTGGTGCTGGCGGTCGGTGTGGATATCGCCAACGCCTTCAACACCCTGCCCTGGGCCGCCATCCGGTGTGCCCTGTTGTACCACAGGGTTCCCCAATACATGATGGCGGTGATCGGCGACTATTTGGCGGAGCGCTCGATCGAGTATCCCGGACGATACTCGACCGTCGTGCGTGCGACGAACTGCGGGGTTCCACAGGGATCGGTACTCGGACCGATCCTCTGGGACCTCGCGTACGACGCTGTGTTGCGCACTCCCCTCCCCCGCGGCCTGAGCCTGACGTGTTACGCGGACGACACGCTGGTGATGGCCGCCGGTTCGAGTTGGGAGGAGGCCACGCTGCGCGCGGAAAGCGGCGTGGCCCTCGTCGCGAATAGCATCCAGCGGCTAGGGCTGTGCATCTCCCCCGAGAAGACCGAGGCAATGTGGTTTTGCCATCGGCACCACGGGAAGCCGCCCAAGTCCCTGATGCGCGTGGGGAACGTCGTGGTCGAGGTACGGGACCGGATGAAATACCTCGGTCTCCTCCTCGATAGCCACTGGAAATTCGACGAACATTTTCTCGCGCTGGAACCACGCCTGGAAGGTATGGCGGGGGCGCTATGTCGCCTGCTACCCAACCTGGGAGGGCCAGACGGGAGGGTGCGCCGCCTCTACACAGGAGTCGTTCGCTCGGTGGCACTTTACGGGGCTCCGATCTGGGCGAACGACCTGGTCGCCAGTCCGCGCAGTCTGGCGATTCTCCGGCGAGTCGCTCGCAGGATGGCGATCAGGGTCGTGCGCGGTTACCGCACGATATCCCACGAGGCGGCGATGGTCCTGGCGGGTGTCCCGCCATTCGAACTGCAAGCGGTGGGGGAGGCCCGTATCTACGGTCTCCTACACGCTGGCGGCGGCGGTGCTCCTGAAGAGGGGTCCGTTTCGTTGAGGCGAAGGGTTCGAGAGTCTTTGATGACCGCCTGGCGAGCTCGGCTGAGGAAGCCGAGTAGCCGGCGGCACCGGGTGATCGAGGCTGTGCTCCCCGTGTTGGATGCATGGGGGCGCAGCGGCAGCCGGCACACATTCCGCCTGACACAGGTGCTAACCGGGCACGGGTGCTTCGGGGAGTACCTGTGTCGTATCGGGCGGGAACGTGACACGCGGTGTCATCACTGCGGGGAAGGGCGGGACACGGCGCAGCACACGCTGGAGGAATGTCCGGCGTGGGCTCGCGAGCGCCGGGTACTGTGTCGCGCGGTGGGTAGGGACCTTTCGCTCTCAGTCGTCGTGGCGCGGATGACGGAGGGCTTAGGTGCGTGGCGTGCGGTGGCCTCCTTCTGCGAGGCGGTTATGCTACAGAAGGAGGCCGCGGAGAGAGCCCGCGAGCGTAGCGCGTGCTCCTCGCGCGTAGGGCGGCGGAGGCTGCAAGCGCGGCGCCGGAGGGCGGCGCGCGCACTGCCGGATGTGTTAACGCGTTAGACCTGCGCCTTCGCGAGCGACCATGTACCTAAAGCCGGGGAGACTGTCTGTCTTTCCTTTTGTAACCTAGGTCAGGGTGACCACGGCCTGGCGAGTGAGGGCCCGCTTGTCCGAGAGAACGT
>NW_016925907.1:13859-16436 GCF_001483705.2 Eufriesea mexicana
TTCGGTTAGGTTTGCTTACATTAGGCTAGGATATCTTTGACTTTCGTGCTATACACATCCATTCTATAGACATCTGCGCTCTACTGTCCTCTAATAGGCCCTCCTTGGCGAGGGGACTGTCAGCAATAGTGGGCTCGGCACGTTTGTTTAAGTTTGGTTGCGGTTGGCCATATCGCGTTTGGGAATATTAGGATAGAATAGCTTCGACTTTTGTGGCATACACTGTGATTCGTTGGATTTCTACGCTGTGCGTTGCCCTGCTAGGCTCTGTGCGTCTCTTGGGGGGACAGTAACAGTGGTCTCGGTCCGTTATGTTGTGTTAGGGTACGTATGGCTACGTTACGTTAGATTGGGATGGGTTTGGATAGATTTGACTTTTGAGGGAAACACCGACATTCGGAGGATTTCTACGCTCTACTCTACTCTACTATATCCTGCTTGGCAGTGGGGAGTCCAGCACTAATGGTCGCCGCTCGTTATGTTGAGTTTGTCCATGTTTGGGTAGGTACCGTTGGTTCGGGATAGGCTTGGGTTGCTTAGACTTTTCTGATATAAACAGCGATTCTATTGATTTCTGCGTCCTACTATCCACTAGTACGATCTGTTTGGCTCTGAGGATGCAAGCAAGCGTGGTCGCGGCACGTTAGGTTTTGCTAGGTTAGGCATGGTTGTACTAGGATTGTAAGGGGTACGTTAGGATATCTTTGACCTTTCTGCTGTTCATTGCCGTTCTATGGACTTCTGCGCTCTGCATGCCTCTAACATCTCCTGCTTGGCGATGGGGAGTCCAATAATAGTGGGCTCGTCTCGTTAGGTATAGTTAGTTTACGCGTGGTTTGGTTAGGTTAATTCAGGTTAGGTCAGGGTTTCCCTGACTTCTGTTCTATACACTGCTGTCTGGTAGCTATCTTCGCTCTACTGTGTTCCAGTATATTCTGCTTGCCGCTGGTGAGGCCAGCGACAGTTCTGTCGACACGTCAGGTTAAGCTAGGCTACGTGTGCTTATATTACGTTTGGACACGCCATTATAAGATAGAATTGAGTTTCGTGCAGTAGACAGATATTCGGTGGATTTCTTCGCTCTGCTGTGCTCTAACATGATCTGCTCGTCCCTGGCGAGGCCAGCAATAATGTCCTCGTCTGGTTAGGGTTAGTGGGTCTACGTTCGGTTTTGATAGTTTCGGCCGCATATGGTTTGGGTGTCTTTGACGTTTATGACATTCGCTGCACTTTGGAAGCGTTCTGCGAACTGCTGTGCTCTAGCATATTCTACTTGGCTCTGGAGAACACAACAATAGTGGTCTCGGCACGTTTGGTAGGGTAACGTAACGTTTTGCTAGGTTACGTTTGTTTGGGATAGATTTGAATAGCCTTGACCTTCCTGGCATAGATTGTTATCCGTTGGATTCCTACGCTCCACTGTGCTTTACTATACTCTGCTCAACTCTGGGTAGGCCAGAAATAGTGGTCGCTGCTCATTTGGCTGTGTTAAGTAACGTTTGGTTTGGTTAGGAGCGGATAGCTTTTGGTTTCGTGTTATAAACTGCGTTTCGTTGGATTTCTGCGCTTTACTGTGATCTAATACGATCAGCTTGGCTCTGGGGAAGCCAATAATAGTTGCCTCGGCACTTTAGGTTGAGACAGGGTACGTTTGGATGTGCTGTGTTAGCTTAGGTATTGTTTGTTTATCTTGCACTTTCCTGCTATATACTGAGATCCTATGGATTCATGCGCTCCGCTCTCCAATAATATGCTATGCTTGGCCATGTGGATGCCAGCAACACTGGACGTGGCATGTTAGGTTGAGTCAGACTACGTTTGGTTAGGTTAGTTTGCGTTGGATTAGGTTACGGTGGCTTTGTCCTTTGTGCTCAGAACAGATATTCCATGGACATCTGTATTGTACTGTGCCCTATCATATTCTACTTATCTCTGGGGACGACAGCAGTGGTGGCCGCGGCATGTTAGTTTCAGTTACGTTACGTATGGTTAAGTTAGGTTGGGTTAGGTTTGGCCGGGATATCTTTGACTTTTGTGCTATTCGCTGCAATGCGGTCGATTTCTACGCACTACAGTTCCCTAGTATATTCTGCTTGGCACTGCGGAGGCCAGAAGTAGTGGCCTCGGTACGCTAGATTATGTTAGGTTTCGTTCGGTTATGTTACATTTTGCTAGGTTAAGACAGGAGAGATCTGCCTTTTGTGCTGTTCTCCACTTTTCGTTAGAATTCTGCGCACTACTGGACTCTAATACGTTCTGCTTGGCTTTGAGTAGGCCAGCAACAGTGGTCTCGGTAGGTTAGGATGAGTTAGACAACGTTCGGTTAGGTTACCGTAGTTTGTATTAGGTTTGCATAGCTCCGACAATCGTGGTATGCACCTCTATTCGATGGATTATTGCGCTCCACATTCTTCTACCGTACTCTGCTGGACTGTGGGGAGGCCAGTAATAGTCGTCTCGGGACGTTAGTTTGAGTTACCCTACGTACGGTTAGGCTACGATAGCATTGGTTAGGTCCGGATAGCTTTGACCTTTGTGCTTTACACTGCTGTACGTTGAAATTCTGCGCTCTACGCC
>NW_016925907.1:16508-18185 GCF_001483705.2 Eufriesea mexicana
GGGGGGGGGGGGCAGCAGGTGTGCCCTAGGCAGTTCAAGTTGTGTTCAGTCACGTTCGTTTATGTTACGGTTCGTTAGGTTGGGTTAGGCTAGATTTGACTTTTGCGATATGCGCTGCGATCCTATGGATTTCTGAGCACTGCTCTCCTCTAATATGTTCTGCTCGGCTCTGCGGGGCCAGCGATAGTGGTCGTGGCACGTTAGTCTGGGTTAGGTTACGTGTGGTAATTTTACGATAAGTTATGTTAGGATATATTGGCTTTGACTTTTGTGCTATTCACTTGTGTTCGCTAGATTTCTGCACTCCGGTTTCGTCTAATATGCTCTGCTTGTCTCTGGGGAGGATAGCAATAGCGTTCGGGGTGCGATAAGTTGAGATATGCAACGTTTGGTTACGTCACCTTTGGTTCGTTTAGGATAGGATAGCTTTGACGTTTGTGCTATACACTTCTGCCACGTGCGAATATATTCTGCTTGGCTCTAGGGACGCCCGCAATAGTGGTCTCGGCACGTTAGGATGTGTTATGTCACGTTCGGCTATGCTAGCTTTTCATAGGTTAAGTTAGGATATCTTCGACTTTCGTACTGCACACCGTTATCCGAAAGATACCTGCGCTCTACTGTGCTCTAATATATTCTGCCTGGACTTGGTCAGGACAGATGTAGCTTTCGAGGCATGTTATGTTGAGTGGGCTACGTTTGACTTGGTTTCATTGGTTTGGGCTAGGTTCGCATAAATTTGACTTTTTTTCTACTCACTGCCATTCTATAGATTTCTGCGCTCTACTCTCCTCTAATATATTCCGCTTGTCTCTGTGGAGAGAAGCAATAGAAGTCTCGTCATGTAAGGTTGAGATAGTTAACGTTTGGTTACGTTACGTGTGGCTAGGTTAGGATGTGGAAGCTTTGCCTTTTTCGGTCTAAACTGCTATTCTCCGGACTTTGGCGCACTAGTGTGCTCTATCACCTTCTGCTTGGCTCTGGGGAGGCCAGCGATATGGGTCTCGGCACAATAACTTGGTTTATGTTACGTCTTGGTAGGGCAGGTTGGGCCATGTTCGGTAAGGATAGCATAGACTTTCGTGCTATACACAGCTATGAGAAGGATTTCCGTATTCTATCTTGCTTTACTGTATTCTGCTTGGCCATGGGGACGCAAGCAACAGTGGCTTCGTCACGATGAATTGAAATATGTTACGCTGGATTAGGTTAGGTCAGGTTTACTTCGGTTGGGATAAGCCTGCCTTTCGTTCCATACACAGCCATTCGGTGCATTTCTGCGCTCTGCTGTGCTCTACTACGTTCTGCTTGGCCCTGGGTGGGTCAACAATTGTAGCCGCTGCACGTCCTATTGGGTTAGGCTACGTTTGGTTAGGTTATATTGAAAATGATTAGGTTTGGCAGTCTTCGACTTTTCTGCTATACATTGCTATTCTATCGATTTCAGAGCACTACTCCCCTCTTCAATGTTCTACTCGGCTCTCTGTATGCCAGCAATAGTGTTCGCGGCACGTAAGGTATAGCTTGGTTATGTTTGACTATGTTACGGTAGGTTAGGATAGTATAGGATAGCTACGGCTTTTGTGCCATACACTGCTATGAGGTGAACTTCGATGCACTGATGTGCTCTAAAATTTTCTGCTTGGCTTTGGGGAGGCGAACAATAGAGGTCTCGGC
>NW_016925907.1:18286-24604 GCF_001483705.2 Eufriesea mexicana
CCTAACATATTGAAACGTAGTATAATCAAACGTATCATAACTTAACCGAACGCGCCGAGACGACTATTGCTGGAATACCCAAAGCCAAGCAGAATATACTGTAGCACATCAGAGCGCAGGGAGCCACTAAGTAACAGCGTATAGCACAAAAGCCTAATAACTCATAACCTAACCTGTCCTAACATTACGTAATCAAACGCGGACTAACAGAACCTAATGAGCCGGAAGCACTATGTCTGGCCTCCGCAGTGCCAGGCATACCATACTAGAGCACAGCAGAGCACGGAAATCCAACGAATAGCAGGCTACTGCGCTAAAGTTCAAGCTATTCTCTCCTAACCTAAGGAACCGTAACATGTCCAAACGTACCCTAGCGGACGTTAAAGTGCCGCGACCACGATTACTGGCCTACACAGAGCCAATCAGGACACACTAGTGTGGAGTAGGGCGCAGAAATCCACCGCATAGCAGCGTACTGCTCACAAGTTAAAGACAGCCTGTCCAAGCATTGCCTAACCCAACCAAATCGAACGTAACATGACCCAACAAAACGCGCGAGACAACTATTTCTGGCCTTCCCAGAACCAAACTGAAAATATTAAAGCACTGTAGGGTGTAGAAATCCGCCTAATAGCGGACTATAGCGCTAAAGTCAAAGCCATCCTCTCATAACCTAACCAAGGATAACATAACCAAACGTTACCCAACTGAACCTAACGTGTTGCGACTACTGTTGCTGACATCCACAGGGTCAAGCAGATCGCATTAGAGGAGAGTAGAGCGCAGAAATCCATAGAATCTCAGTGTGTAGCAGACAAGTCAAAGGCATACTATCATAACCCAAATAAATCTAACATAACCGAACCTATTATATACCTGCCTAACGCGCCGCGGCCTCTGCAGCTGGCTCCCCAGGGTTAGTCAGAGCGTATAAGACTACAGTAGAGCGCAGAAGCCTACCGTATAGCTGCGTAGAGCGCAGAAGTCAAGGCTGTCCCCGCCCAATATAGCCGTACACGGCATAACCAAACGTAACCTGACTCCACCTAACAGCCCTACAACGCTATTGCTGGCCTCCACGGATCGAAGCAGAATATACTACAGCACATTAGATCACACGCATCCGCGGCGTTTCAGTATACAGCACAAAGGTCGAAGATATCCTAACCTAACACAAACAAACTTTACCAAACCAAACGCGACGAAATGCAGCCTATCGCGAGTAGACCATTATTGCTGGCCGCCCAATCGCCAAGCAGAACATATTAGAAGAGAGCAGAGCGCAGAGGCCCATATAATGGCAGTGAGTTGCTGAAAAGTCGAAGCCATCGTTACCTAATGCACACTAACCTAACCTAACCAAACCAAACATAGCTAGAATTAATATGTCGTTAACACTATTGCAGGTCTCCCGGGAGGCAGGCAGAGCATATTACGGCACAGTAGGGAGCAGAAATCGAACGAATATCAGTGTGTAGCACGAAAAACAAAGCTTTCGTGACTTAACACAACGTAACCTAACCTAACCAAGCGCAATTTATCTCAACCTAACGTGCGGCGACCGCTATTGCCGGCCTCATCAGAGATAAGCAGATGCTAGTAAAGCAATGCTGTGTCCAGATATCGACCGAATGGCAGCGTATAGCAGAGAAGTCAAAGTTACCCTAGTCAAACCAATCCCTACCTAGCCAAGACAAGAGTAACCGCATTCAACTTAACGTGAAGACGACACTATTCCTGGCCTCTGCATCGCAAACGGAGCATATTAGAGCACAGTAGACCGCAGAAATCCGACGAAAAGCAGTATAAACAGCAAAAGTCCATGCTATCCTCTCCTAACCTGTCAAAGCGTAACATAATTGGACGTAACGTAACACCATCTGACGTGCTACGACCGCCGCTGCTGGCCTCACGAGAGCTAGCCAGTGTATAGCGGAGGAATGTGTAACGCTGATTCACCGGAATGGTACTGTATATCGTAAAAGTCAAAGCTATCCTAACCAAGCATAAGCAAACCTAACGCAACCAAAAGCATCATAACTAAACTTGACGTGCCGAGAGCACTATTCCTCACGCACAAAACGGCAAGCAGAGTACGACAGCACCAGAGGAGCGCAGAAGACCATAGGATAGCAGTGTATAGCACAATAGTCAAAGTTATCCTATCCTAGCTAACGTGCCACAAAAGCTACTTCTTGCCCCGCGAGAGCCCAGTAAAGTGTAGCAGAGGAATGTGACGCCGTGGCGCTGTCCGAATAGCAGTGTATAGTAAAAAAGTAGTAGATATCCTTACAAAACCTGACCTATCCTAACCAAATCGAACGCAACCAATTCCAACCAAACGTGCCTGTCACACAATTACTGACCTCTCCTTCGCCAAGCAGGGCATATTAGAAGAGAGTGGAGCACTCAGGTGCATGGAATGACAGTGTATAGCACGGGGAACAAAAATATCCTAACCCAACACAAACGAACCTAACCCAACCGAACGTAACATAGAACGACCTAACGCATCGCGGCAACTATTTCAAACATTTCCAGATCAAAGCAGGGAATACTAGATCTGAGTAGAGAGCAGAAATCCACCAAATAGCAGCGTAAAGCACAAAAGTCAAAGCTATCCTGTCCTAACCCAGCCAAATGTAACCTAATCGAACGTAGCATAACTGAACCGAACTGAACCGAACTTCTGCTGGCAACCCGAGAGACGAGCCGGGTATAGTAGTGCAATGTAGAGCGAAGAATTTCTCCGAATTTCCGTGTAGATCACAAAAGTCAAAGCTATTCTATCCTAAACTAACCAATCGTAGCATTAACAAACGAAGCCCAGCAAATCCTGTCGTAACACGACCACTACTGCTGAGCTCCCCAGAGCCGGGCAGAACATATTAGAGCACAGTAGGGTGCAGAAATCCACCGAATAGCATTGTATACCACAGAAGTCAATTCCATCCTAACCAAACGTAACTTAACCTAACATAACAAAACGTAACCTAACTCATACTATCGCGCCACGATAGCTATTGCTGGTCTGCCCAGAGTCGAGCAGAGTGTAGTAAAGCAGAGTGGAGCCCAGGAGTCCGTGGAATGGCAGTGTTAAGCACAAAGTCAAAGTTATCCCAACAAAATATCGAAGCTATCCTATCCTAACATAGCTAAACGTAACATAAGCGGACATAACAAAATACAAACTATCGTGCCACGACCGCTATTGCTGGCAACTCGACTGTTGAGCAGAGCATAGTAGAGCAATGCAGAGCGCAGAAACCCACCCACTACCAGTGAATAGAGCAAAAGTCAATGCTATTCTGTCCGAAACATACCAAACGTAACATAAAGAACGCAACATAGCTCTGCCTAAAGTTTCGCTACCACTATTGCTGGCCTCCCCACAGCCAAGCAGAATCCACTAGAGCACAGTAGAGCGCAGCAATCCACCGCACTGCAGTGTGTAGCACCAATGTCAAAGATATCCAAACGCAACCTGTCCTACCCACCCAAGCCAAGCGTAACATATCTAAACACAGCGTGCGTAGAATAACATTGTTGGCCTCCCCAGAGGTAAGCAGGGCATATTAGAGCAACGTAGAGCGCCGAATACCTCCATATAACGGTCTCTAGCATAAAAGTCAAAGCTACTCTATCCTAACCAAACCAAACGTACCGTAACTAAACGTTATCCATCTCAACCAAACCTGCCGGAACCACTGTTGCTGGCTTCCCCAGTGCCAAGCAGATAATCATAGAGGATGGTAGAGTGCAGAAATACATGCGATCGCCGTGTATAGCAGGAAATTCGAAGGTATCCAGACCCAACCAGATTGAACATAACCTAAACAAACGTAATTTATTTCAATTTATCGTGTGGAGACCACTATTACTGACTTCCCCAGAGACAAGCAGAATATACAAGAGCACTGTAGAGCACGGAAAGCCACGGGATTGCAGTGTATGGCACAATAGTCAAAGTTATCCTATCCTAGCTGACGTGCCACGAAAGCTACTTCTTGCACCGCGAGAGCCCAGTAAAGTGTAGCAGAGCAATGTGACGCTGTGGCGCCGTCCGAATAGCAGTGTATAGTAAAAAGGTAGTAGATAACCTTACAAGACCTGACCTATCCTAACCAAATCAGACGCAACCAGTCCTACCAAACGTGCCTATCACGTAATTACTGACCTCTCCTTAATCAAGCAGGGCATATTTGAAGAGAGTGGAGCGCTCAGGTGCATGGAATGGCAGTGCATAGCACGGGGAACAAAGATATCCTAACCCAACCCAAACGAACCTAACCTAACCGAACGTAACATAGAACAACCTAACGCATAGCGGCAACTATTTCAAACATTACCAGATCAAAGCAGGGAATACTAGATCTGAGTAGAGAGCAGGAATCCACCCAATAGCAGCGTATAGCACAAAAGTCAAAGCTATCCTGTCCTAACCCAACCAAATGTGACCTAACCGAACGTAGCATAACTGAACCTAACAGGCAGCGACCACTACTGCTGGCAACCCGAGAGACGAGCCGGGTATAGTAGTGCAATGTAGAGCGAAGAATTCCTTCGAACTGCCGTGTAGATCACAAAAGTCAAAGCTATTCTATCCTAAACTAACCAATCGTAGCATCAACAAACGTAGCCCTGCAAATCCTGTCGTAACACGACCACTACTGCTGAGCTCCCCAGAGCCGGGCAGAACATATTAGAGCACAGTAGGGTACAGAAATCCACCGAAAAGCATTGTATACCACAGAAGTCAATTTCATCCTAACCAAACGTAACTTAACCTAACATAGCAGAACGTAACCTAAGACATACTATCGCGCCACGATAGCTATTGCTGGTCTGCCCAGAGTCGAGCAGAGTGTAGTAGAGCAGAGCGGATCCCAGGAGTCCGTGGAATGGCAGTGTTAAGCACAAGGTCGAAGTTATCCCAACCTAACCCAACCAAACCTAACATAGCCAAACGTGACCTAACACAACCCAACGTGCCGAGGCCGCTATTTCTGACCCCACCAGTGCAAGGTAGAGCATATTAAGTCACAGTGGAGCGCAGAAATCCACCGAACAGCTGTGCATAGCACAAATGTGAAAGCTGTCCTTCCTTAACATAACCAAACATAACATGACCAAAAGTAACCTATCTGAGCCTAACGTGCGTCGTCGACAATTTCTGGCCTTGCCAGAGCAAGGCAGAGGATACTAGATTATAGTAGTGAGCAGAAATCCACCGAATAGCAGCTTACGGTACAAGAGTCGAAGGTACCCTAGCCTACCATCGCCAAACATAACACAGCCGAACGTAGCATAACTCAAACAAGCATGCCTAGATCACTATTGCTGAAGTCTCTGGAGCCAACCAGAATACACTAGAGCACAGCAGAGCGCACAACCTCGCCGTAATTCGGAGTAAAACGCGAAAGTCAGAGTTAAACAAACATAGCCTGGCCTAACCTAACCTAACCAACCGTAGCCTAACTCAACATAACGTGCCGAAGCCACAACTGCTCTCCTTCCCAGAGCCAAACAGAGCCTATTAGACCTACGTAGAGCTTCGAAATCCACCGAATAGCGATGTATACCATAAAAGTCGGAGCTATCCTATCCTGACACAGCCAAACCTAATATAACCAAACGTTTTATGTCCCAACCTAACGCGCCGAGACCTCTATTGCTGCCATCGTCAGAGCCAAGCAGACCATATTAGGGGACAGCAGAGCGCAGAAGTCCATACAATCGCAGTGCATAGCATAAAAGTCGAAGCTACCGTATCCCAATATAGACAAACGTTACGCAACGGAACGTAGCTTTACTCAACCTAACGCGCAGAGACCACAGTTCCTTTCCTCTCCAGAGACGAGAAGGGTATACTAGAGCACAGTCGAGCGCAGAAATCCACCGAATTGCAGTATACAGCGCAAAAGTCAAAGCTTCTCTATCCCAACCTAACCAAACTTGACCCAACCAAACGTAACCGAGCTCAAACCCTCTTGCCACAACTGCCACGGCTGGCCTGCCCAGAGTTGTGCAGAGAATAGTACAGCAATGAGGAGCGCTGAAGTTCACCAAATAGCAGTGCATGTCTCAAAAGTCCAAGTTATCCTATCGTAACATATTCAAACTTAAACTAACCGAACACCGCCTAAACCAACGTAACGTGCCGAGGCAACTAATGCTGTCCGCGCCAGCGCGAAGCAGAGAATATTAGAGCACAGTGCAGAGCAGAAATCAGCCGAATAGCAGTGTAAAGCAGAAAAGACAATGCCTTCCAAACATAACCCAAACAAATATATACAAACCAAACGAAGCCTAACCCTA
>NW_016925907.1:26936-27831 GCF_001483705.2 Eufriesea mexicana
ATTGCTGGACTCCCAAGGGTCAAGCAGAATATAGCAGAGCAGACAATGGCGCAGGAGCGCACCAAATAGCAGTATATAGCACAAAAGTCAAATCTATCCTATAATGACGTATCCAAACGTAATAGAGGCAAATGTAACGTAACCGAACCTAATGTGCCGGGACCACAGTTTCTGGTACCCCACAGTCGAGCAGAGTATAGTAGAGCACAGTAGAACGCAGAAAACCACCGTATAGCAGTTAAAAAATGTCGGAGCATTCCTAACCAAACTTAGCCTAATCCGACCTAACCAAACGTAACCTAACTCAAACTCTCTCGTCACGACCGCCACTCCTGGCTTCTCCAGAGTCGAGCAGAGTATAGTAGAGCAATGGGGAGAGCAGAAGTCCACAGCATAGCAGTGTATAGCATAAAAGTCAATGACATCCTATCCTAACTTAACCCAACGAAACCTAACCGAACGCAGCCTAACAAAACCTATTGTGCCGAGACCACCATTGCCAGCATCCCGATCGCAAAGCAGAGCGTATTAGAACACTGTAGGTAGCAGGAATCAAACGAATATCAGTGTATAGCATAAAAGTCAAAGCAATCCTATCCTAATATAGCCAACGTTGCGTAAGCGGACATAAAGTATCCCAACCTGACGTGCCACGAGGCCCTATTGGTGGCCTCACGAGTGCTAAGCAGAGTACAGCAGGGCAATGTAGAACGCCGACAGCGTGCGAATAGCAATTTGTACCACAAAGGTCTGTGCCATCCTAACCAACCTTAACCTAACCTATCCAAGCCTATCGTAACTTATCTCATCCGTACGTGGCACGACCGCCAGTGCTGGCCTCCTCAGAGACAAGCAGAGACTAGTAGAGCAATGCTGGGTGCAGGTATCCACCGAA